>NW_026902235.1:1252460-1278176 GCF_033783945.1 Neopsephotus bourkii
TTATTCTACTTGTCTGTGGTATTTAACCCATGGCAAGGGTCATGCAGAGCATCTGCGTTTCTGGCTACACCCTTCAGAGAAGCCCTGTGTGCACTGCAAAGGGGAGTGTTGAGATGGGCTGTGTCCTTGGGGAAAGCCCTGTTCCTGCGGGACACACAGCCCTGGGAGACAGCCTGTAGGGAAGGGCTGTGCGGCCTTCACAGGGCAGTGTTTAGCTCCAGTCAAGTGACATGAGGCTCTAAGAGCTCGTGCCTTGCTCACGCTGCTCCTCTCCCTTCATCCTCACCTTGCCGGGTTCTGGCTGAGGCACAGACATGGAACGAAGACAGCCAGTCATCCTCAGCCATGCACACCCACTCGCACTGCAGCTGAAGGCAAATAAATTTTGCAGGAAGGTCACAGCATTCTAAATCTTTGCCAGCTATAAGAAGAATTGCAGATATGGCTGGTTTCAGCTAGTTGTGTGATTACTGGGGCACCCAACTGTGCCAAAGGTGAAAAGTCCAATGAGCTTCCTAACGGTTCCACCGACACAGCAGTGCGCTCTCACTTTCGCCATAAAACTGCACGTGCGTTCTGCTTTCCTGGTGAGCACTTCCAGCTGTCCTGGGGCACGGCCCAGAGAGCGCAGACTTCCAGCCTCCGCTCAAACAGCCAAGGTGCCAGGACTGTAAGCTATTGCTAGCGATCGCGCACACACAGCGTGAGCTCCACAGCAGTGCCACCAACACGGTAATCCGCCGCTGTTTTGGCACTTGAAACTGCATGTGCATTCTACTTTGGTGCGCACTTTTGGCTGTCCTGGAGCATGGCTTACACCTTCTCCGAAGAAAAGAACCCGCCCCAAAAAAGAAAAGGATACGGCGTACAAACAGCCCCCATCCCCAGCCCACGGTATTGTGGTGTTCCATGCCACAGCACGTCATGGCCACTACATAAACTCGGGGGAGCTATCCAGAAGGCCCAGAAGGAGGAACGGGTGTGTGGATGAACTTCCCAAGAAAGTTGCTGCTCCAGTCTTTGGTGAGCAGCTTCTCAGGTGGAGCGGAAGAGATGATTTTACTCCAACTCCTGTGATAAGGAATACTAATCCCTTTCTACAAGATATAAGATCTTATGATCAACATTAGAGGGGCCCTGCCCCCAGCCACGTAGAGGAGTGGGACAATCAGGTTTGCTGAACTGTGTGGATCAGATGGCCTGGCACATCAGTCCCACAGAAGTATAAGGCTTTAGTAAATACTAAACTGAACACACTACACTGAACACAGCAAAGCTGATGTGCTTTCTATTCACATGCTGGCTTATCTCACAGCAACTTTTCATGAACCGAGCGTGCCAGAGGGCCAGGTGTGCTCAGAGAAGCATGGAGTGGATGTGTGACATAATGTGTATCTTTTTCTGCAGGTCAGTGAAGGACTCCAAAACCTACTCCAGCCCTCGAACCAATATGCCTTCTTCCTTTACTGCTTCAAGCTTGGAAGGGAAAGGAAGGCATCAACCCACCAGCAAACCGAAACTCATTTCTTATTTAGCAGCTTCATTCTGGGGCCCTCTAGCCAGCAGTGTTTCTGTGCGCGAAGCTGGGGGTTTTAGAAGTCTGCAAGGTCAGCTTTGTTGCAAGAGCTTTGCACAGGCTCTTTTCAGTTAGTTGGTGACTAACAGACTGTGTCTGTGCTGGAAAAGGATTCAGACAAGCCTTCGGCTGTCACATATCCCCAACAGTGTTCTTCAGGTCACTGAATCGGTATCTGTTGTCAGTTCTGCTACAGCAATTCCAATGGAGCAAATGTTTTTTCTTTTCCCAGGAGAGCAAGGAAGTCAATTTATTAACTCTTCTTGGCTCACCAAAGTTGTAGCATCCTTCAAGGATGTCTAACTGAAAAAAGGATATTCTGACTCTCTGCCTCTGACAAGACTGGCTATTCAAGGGTGAAATAAGTTATTTTCTGTGTTATTCCTGTGCAGTGAACAATACATCTGTCTATTAAAGCTAGAAAATGCCCAGCTTTTATTCTGTTTGGACAAGCTGATGTCTGAGAACGTTCTCCTATGATGGCAGGAGCATGTTCTTTCTGGAGCCTGTAAGGGGTGGAAAATTATTTTGGCTCTAAACCTTAGTTCGGAGGTGCTGGATATGTAGCCACTCTAATGGCTTCTTTGCCTGAAATGTTTTAGCCTTCCTGCTGTGGTGGAATAAGTCTTTTAAGATCAGTTGTTCTCCTGACCTCTGGCTACTGCAGGATTTGACTTGGTTTTGAGTTCTTGTGGGCTTCAGTGGCTTGTAGCTACCATGGTATTTCAGCATTGAAAATGAGAATAACTAGCTGGTCAGGTGTCTGTATTGCTTAACATGCCTCACTGTATTTTAAAGACTAAGGCAACCTGTAGTGCTTTATATATAGATTTCTGGTGTTCTCATGATGTTTTCACATCCTAGGGTTGTGACTTGTAACCAGTGAGGTCTCAGTACCTTATTCTCTTGCCCCCCACCTTTTCTTCATAGAGAGGAAAATCAACCAAGGTATCTTCTAGCACCTGCCCCACTAAGGTGCTGGGTCTGATACGGCTCTGTCAAATTCCTTTCTCCAATGCCCTCTGCAGTGTGACATTGCTATGGCTCCTGCTTTTCAAATAAGCTGATAAGGAAGGAAGGAAGGAGGCTTGCCCCCTTCAAGCAAAGTTTTTCACGCTGTCCAAGTAACTATTTTCCTCTTGCCCTTCAGTCACTAAGCCTCCTGGTTCACATTCATTGCTTCTCCCTTCTAGTGTCATTTTTCATTCACATCCCCCATAACTCTTTGGGGTCATTAATATCTCAGTGTCCACTGTTCTTCCACATCGAGATCCAATTTCACATAAGTGCAGATGGGGACAAGGAGCAAGAGGGAGAGAGGGTGAGATGGTAGTAGCCCGGTGGGGACAGCAGCTAGGTGGAACAGAACACTTGGTGGGAAATGTTGCTCTAGGAGACACATCAGATGACATCATTTTGCCTTATTCGCTTTTGCAGTAGCAGGGCAACATGTTTGGACCTTCTGAAGGGTAATGTCCTTGCAGTCTCCTGTGGTGATGCAAGAGAGCATCTTACAGGGCTGTTTAGCTGTTCAGTGATAGAAAGGCTTCCATAAAGCACCCCCCTTGTCATCACTACCCCCAGGGGCTGTACAGAAGACTTTTGCTGTGGTTTGAGAGAGATCCCTATCTGAGAGAGCAAGCAAGGGAGATCAGTGTCAATGTAAACACCATGTTTTATAAAAACAGAGAAAAGCAGCTCAGGAGAGGGGTTTCAGTGGGGCACAGCTACAGGTTGTGCTGTGAGACAAAATGGGACTTCTGGATTCCTGCCCAGCCCCTTGTGTTTAATGATGTGGATGAGTTCTGGCTGCAGCCTGGCCCTCCGTGGGGTATTGAGGCTGACTTCCCTTTCCCTACCTATTGTCAGGACCCTTTCAAGAACCTAATATCCCTATATCTGTCAAAATAGGATTGAAATTGGGAAAATAAGTCCAAATCCCCTCTTATAAGAGGGACAAGGACGACAGAAATTACAATTCACTTCAACTGACGTGGTAAGAATATTTTTCTTACAGCATCACAGTCTTTACCATGATAGAGTTTGGGTTTTGTTTTTAACTGGATTGCATACTCTGATATCAGCCGGCAGGTAAAAGGTATCTGTAAATCCTAAGTCAGTATCTTTAACAGCTGTATTTCCCACACGCTATAAAAGCATCCTTACAAAACTCGTCTAAAGAGTGGAAAGCATTTAGTTTTCTCCCTTGGGGCTCTGTCCCTGTGCATCTGCAAGGCAAGCCATCAAAAGAGTAGCAGAGCCAGCCAATGATGTTTTAAGCCAATTGACTTGTGATCTGTTTCACTATTGGTATATCTATCCCAGTGAGCCCTGTTTGTCCCTTGCATGTCTGTGTAAGAAAGAGTATTAACATGGATGTGGCTTCCACTAGCCACTGCAGGCTGATCGGCTGCTTCTAGCCAAGAAGTGTCCTAGCAAAGTTCCTCCTCTGCTCTTTCCAAATGAAGCATGAATTTGAATATAGCTCATCTCAACTGCTGATTCTCAAGAAATGAGTTGGACTTTTGTTATCTGAGATGTTTCCAGAAAGAATGAATAGACCTTATTTTTTTAGAAACGGACTAAAAACCTAGGGGAGCTCAGGGATCGTTTTGTAAATAGTCTCTTCTACTGGAAGTTAGCTGCAAAATTAAAACCGTTTGACTCTGACATACATGCCAACACAGAGCCAGGCCTGGAAAACTGGTGGGAAAGGCGGAGCATCCTCTTTGCTCGCCTTTTCAGCCGTTCCCCAAAAGGTGGCAGCCTCTGCTAGCAGGAGTGGGTCTCTGGCTGGATGATGGATGCTTTTCATTTCATTCAGTTCTACGTTCTGCATTGGTTGGGGTGGGTTTTTCCCCCTTCCCTCCTCCCCCATAACCTTTATCTTTGCACCGAGACCAGCAGCCCGTAAATTTGACAAATATTTGTCTAGCACTGTAAATGCACACAGACTTTAAAATGACCTTTGAGTTAAATCTGGGCAGATTCCCACAGAAAAAGGAATTAGGGGCAAAAAAAAAACCCTAACTAAAACTAAGCTGTCTAAACAGAAATTATTAGAATACATGCTATGAAGGCTTCATCTCTGCATCTGTGACTGGGCTTCCACAGCTTTTTAGCTACAGCTACAACTGTTCCCTAACCACAGTGCCAAAGGCCTGGCCCTGTGCTCCAGTTATAAGGAAAGCTTCCTGACTTCTTTGGTGTTTGTTCAGTTTGGGGTGAGATCTGAAGGAACTGAAGCTGCCCCTGTGTCATAATTCAGGCCCTGTGTGGCTGGCACTCTTTGCTTACTGATGGTTTTCTGGTGGAGCTGTATTTTATTGCCCTGCACGGACTCTACAGGTCTGCAGGGACAGTTTTCCTGGTTTGCTGCAGGGTCTGATAGCAGCAACAAGCCTGTGGGTTCTCCTGCAATATCTGGCCAGTAGCCTTCAAGAGATGAGGGGGAATAGAGTTCATCAGTATCTGAAGGGGGCCTAAAGCGATGCTGGGGAGTTACTCTTCACTGGGGACTGTAGTGGTAGGACAAGGGGTAACGGGTTAAAACTTAAACAGGGGAAGTTTAGATTGGATATAAGGAGGAAATTCTTTCCTGTTAGGGTAGTGAGGCACTGGAATGGGCTGCCCAGGGAGGTGTGAATGCTCCATCTCTGGCAGTGTTCGAGGCCAGGCTGGATGAAGCCTTGAGTGAGATGGTTTAGTGTGTAGTGTCCCTGCCCGTAGCAGGGGGGTTGGAACTAGATGATCTTAAGGTCCTTTCTAAACCTAACTATTCTATGATTCTATACTGTGATGCTTCCAACCCCCATCCCCATCACATCCTTAATACACAGTATTAATTCATCTAATTCTGTATTTTTCTTAATGAAGACCTCAGTGAATCAAAGGAAAGGAGTGGAAAGCATCTGAAGAAGCAGCAAATTCCTTCCATCTATGTGGGGACAGAAATGCAAGTTTACCTCTTGGGGCACTCAAACGCATGTGCTGGTTGTTGCTTAAAAACGAATGGAAAAACTGACTTTCCAGAATGGATCTTCTGCACTTAGGAGCCTAACAATTATATTTCAGGCCCTTTTTGAGGGTTAAATTAACAAGGGTGTCCTACAGAAAAAATCCCTGGGGCTGAATTGCTTGGACTATGCAGCCATTCTAAAGTACCTTTGTCTTTATAGTGTGACAATTTCCATTAGGAAATAGGTAGGAAGAGAGGTTCATCATATGAAGAATTCAAACTAGCATGATACTGTTAGGAATTCCATTTAACTAAGCTGTTCATATCAGTGAGTCTGTTCTAGGACTGTTTTCTCTTTACCAAGAAAATACTAATTGCTTAAATATCTGGTGTAACTTCACGCAAAAGTGATATGACTTAGAATGAAAACCTGGATTTGTTTGGTGTGTGGCATTGGTTGTTTCATTGAGTTTAAGAACGCATTTGTGTTCCATACCCTAAGTGCTTGGTGGGTGCCATATCCAGATGTTTGCCTTGCTGCTGATTTTTGGAAGAGCCTTTGGTTCCACTGTCGCCTGCATTGAGGCTTCACACAATGGCATAAGTAGTCCAAGGCCAACAGGACAGAAAAGGACTAAGAGCAGCTCCACATCAGAGGGTAAATTAGAGCTAGAGAAGCTTTGGGGTCAGAGCAGCCAGTAGTTGTCAAAGGCACTGAGCAGCTTCTGTACAGTAGCTGTAAGTAAGCTTGGGGCTTCCTTTCTTAGGAAAGAAGTTACTGACAGAGGATGAACAAGTCTTTTGACACCATAGGGAAGGAGAAGATGAAAAGGAATTAGTTGTTTGCTGCTGCTTATGAGATCCAGGGGCTGTGAAAAGTTTTAGGAGGTTTGGGGTTTAAAGTGAGGGGAGGCGGTTTGTAACTTCATCAGAGGCTCGATGTGCTAGAACTTCATGTGGGTTCAAGAGTTCTGGTTTAAGGAGTCTCACAGGAGACCTGTGAATTGTGTTGACCCTGGCAGAGTAATCTGGTGAGCTGTTACCACAGGCTTGTGCTAGACATGGTTTTCCCCCAAGCATCTGGTATTTGCCAGTATCAGAAATAGGCTAACCTAAGGTGCAGAGACTGATGTGGCCCAAAGATGGTCCCATCCACTACAGGTGTTGTGATTTTTGAATGCCATGATAACTAATTTTCATGTGGAAAAGAACCAGTTTGAAAGTCAAATGAGTACAGAGTTCAAGGGGTTTTGCTCTCTTTTTAAGCAATCACAACTTCTGAGGAACTCTCCTACATTCAAAGAAATATTTCACGTGTGTAATAGGAAATTCGATGATCTGGATTATTTCACAATCGGTGTAGAGTTTGATTCCTTTCGTTTCTACCCTCCCTCTTTCCTTGGCTTGCTGCACTTCAGTTCCTCACTGGGGCCAGATTCTGGGAGGTGAATGTCCCAACTCCCGCAGAAAGTTTCCTGGAGACATTTGGCAAAGGAAAAAAAAACACCCTTTTTTTTTTTTTTCCTTTTCTTTTAGAGAGTTTTTCATTTGCTTTTATTTTCTTTTCATTTTCTTTCATTTTCTCTCGTGTAACTGATGGCATTTGTTTTGCTCATGTCTTGGTTAAAGCAAGGAAAGAAAAAGACCAGCAACAAAACCCAGCTGGCTCGTTCCGCCCTCATGAAGTCCAATGTTCATGCTGGCCTTGCACGCATTGCAACAAATTGCTTCAATGCAGACAAACTGCTGCCGACAATACAATCTAATGAAAGTGTTTCCTCTAAGGTTTTCCAAAACTCTCCTTTTCTTTCTTTCCCAGTTAGATTGCTGTGTGGTTTTGTCAGATGGCATTCAAGACCCATTAAACTGCTAGAATCCTACTTGGTTAGGTGCCATCTGATCTTCCCAGAGTTGTGGAGCAGTCAATGACCTTTGTCCCAAAGGTTTTTGGTTTACATTAGATGAGAATCATAGAGTGGTTTGGATTGGAAGGGACCTTGAAGATAGTCTTGTCCCTTCTTTATGAAACGAAACAAAACCAAGCAAGAAGCACTCACAACAACAAAACCCAGCCATAAGTTGCAAGGCATTAATGAAGTTACATAAGTATCACCTTTTTTCTTTGTTATATTTCTGTAATCTACTAGGGAATAGATTTCCTAATCAGATAAGGAAAGGAACAAATGTTAAATGCACATTGCTTTAAAGTAGACCTGGAGTTTTAGTTTCTTTAGATCTCTGTTGCAAAGATGTTTGGATCAAAGCTTACTTCTTTAATGACAAATTGCATTAAACACAATTATATGCCTTTCATGAAGATTCAAAGACAGAGCTTGTCAGCCATGCAAATATTTGGTACATGCATTACAGGTTTCTCCTGCACAAATAAGACAACATATGCACACAATGGTAGTTAAACATTGTTTAATGATTTGGGTACAGACTTTGTAGAATTTTGGGAACCACTCAGCTTGTTTCCTTCTTCCACCCACTGCTCATACCTGGAGAAGTCACTAGATCTGTGCTCCTTAACAGAAAAACTCAGCGTGTGGAACCTCAGAGGTTTGCTTAAAGGCTACTAGTGCATTCTTCTGTGTGTCTAAATGTGCCTGTTAGAAATTAGTATGAAGTAACAGAATAATCCACAAATATATGCACACACAGGCAAAAGACCTATGAGATTGAAGTGTGAGGGGGGAAAAGATACATTAATTTCACCAGTGAGACCTAGCAGCAGTGATGTTCCAATTCTGTATTACCACAGTGGTAGCGTAGACTCAGGGAGAGGTATGAATACCCCTTAGGAATCCGCAATGACCAAGGTGGTGCTGATAGCTGCTGTACTTGGAGGTGTTCTGTTTGGTTGGGTTTTTTTCATTCCTCCCACCCCAATCACAAATGAGCCAGGCTCTTTTGCTCCAAAAAGCACTTAGTATCATAAGAGGACTTAAGAGGTAAATCCACAGAGCAGGTATGTTTGTTCCATGTACCTGTACAGGGTCCTCCTAACTTGTCTTGTTAAGCAGAAAGCCCACACATCACACTGAAAACCCTGTTCTAGAGAGAAGCTTAGAGTTTAACTGTGGTTAAACAGGAAAAACAGAGCAATGAGAACAAAAATTGAGGATACAGTGAATGTGATTGTTTGAGAACAAGCTGCATGCTACAAAAATTTCTAAGTTTAAAAATAATTAGATAAGACTGTAGTATCAAAGTTGGTGTTTTCCTGAGCATTGCTGCGCTGGAGCTCTGCAGGTTATATTCCGATAGAGAGCATACTTTCCATACCGAGACACTGATGATAGAATTTCCTGCCAAAAAGGCCGCTACAACATTCAGATCAAGGTAACTTTTTTCCACACATCTTTCTTTCTCTTGTATTTATACAAGTATTTGTACTGTCTCCAAACCATTGTTTAATAGCAAGATGTGTAAGAGCACCCTGCACTATTGACAATATCCATAAAACTAGCTCACATTACAGTTTACTTTGATACTCCTTTGCAAGAAAAGGCTGCAGAATAATTCCCACTGAATTTTGTATAAGCAGCTTTCTGCACACTAAAATAATTATTTGTGCAAAACCCTGTATTGCTTAGAGGCCTACGCCAGAGACATTTATTTACTGCTTTCCTTTCTGTGAAAACCAAACCTCGAAATTCTTAAAAGATGTCTCTTGTGTTCTTTGGATGTAGATAATTTTTTGCCATGTTATTCTGAGCAAGTTACTCTAGCAAGCATAATCCTGCTCAGTTAACCATTGCTTTAGCTTCCACAGCTTGTGGAAATGCAGCAGTTTTGCCCTAGTTTAAAAGGAAGGAAAATGACTGACCCAGTAAGCCAGTGGTACAATGCAGGTCCCCCAAGTCCTGCTGTGTGCTCTAGTCACCACACCACCTTATGTAAAATGAAACAATCTAGTAGAAATATGTTAAGATACAAATTCTGATAAAGAAGTTCACTGAATATCTAGTTTAGAAAAAAAAAGCACATCTTCAAAGCACTCTGCAACCCCCCCCCCAACACCTCAAAACAAGTGGAAAAAAAAATAATCTAAAAGTCATTATACTGGATTGTATTTAGAATAACGTTTGTGTTTTATTCAGTTTGAATTCTCTATTATGAGAATTTGGGGCATAATGTAACAAATCTTGCTGTGTTAGTGTGCTGCAGCGTATCCTTCCGACAGGGTATTTAACGGTGGTTATGTTAGACTGCTTCCCTCCTCCTTTTGTGCTACCCCCTGCAGTTACAAACAGGAGACACCAGGGGAGGGAAAATTACAAAACAAGTTTATTAAAGTCTAACATAAAACACTTCAGGCTAAATATGTACAACTCCCTCCCTTCCCAGGGGATTATAAAATTGAGAGTTGAGATATATACAAATAACAGAGGAAAAACTATATATACAGGAAAGATACTTTAAGAATAATTTAACAAAAAAAAATCAGTTATTAGTCCTTATCTGAACTTAATTCTGCAAGGCTTATCAACAGCTTCTCCAAGATCACAGCCCTGAAATCCTTAACATGGGACTTGTCCATCCATACTTGGAACTGTTTTTTGAAACACATGATTTCAGAAAAGTTGTCACACTTTGTGGCCACAGATTAGCAAAGCTTTGGAAGTTCAGTGTTGTACAGAGAGCCATTCTCACACGTGTATTTCCAAACAGCCAATTTGGAGACTTCAAGATGCAGATAACATACTCAGGCAAAACCTGCACTGATCTCAGTACAAAATTTTCTCTAAATTACTGTTAGTTGAATTATTCCAATTCCCTCTTTCCTTTTGCAGGTAGGTCTCAAGGAGATGTCTGCCTAAAAAGATTCCATGCCTTCCCCCATTAATCCCTTACAGAAATTATCAATACTGTTGTAAACCTTGTGCCTCCAAAATTAACTCAAATCCTTAAGCCTAGGCATTAGATGTGCAGCTGATTTCCACGCATCATGTGCCTTGGCAAAAGGTACAGCACAGACCTGCTTCTTCAGGCCCAACCTGAACACACTTAGAGACAAATTTTATATATATATATATATATATATAAAATCTATATTCTAGTAAATGAATACAGTTCATAGATATCATACCTCAGTAGCTGAGCTATCTTCATGAAAGAAGAGGCTAAAAATTAGGACTCTCAGATGGGGACTCAAGAGTGCAGGTCTTAAATTATTGCTCCAACACAAAACTACAAGCCCGTGTATTCTATTAAGAATGGTTAAAATTGCTGTCTTATAAAAAATAATGATTATCTACTTGTCTATAAAGAAAACTAAATGACTAATAAAGCAAGTGTTACTGTTACAAGTATCTAAACAAATCCTGTATAAATCTAAGCACTGTATTTTTTTAAAAAGTCTGAACTCTAAGAATACAGTAATAAGATATACTTTTAGAAATATAAAAACAGTCCAAACAAACATTGTTATGGAATGCATTTACTATGGAGGAATGTAAATATTAATATATTTTTCTTTTCCAGAACTAGTTCTCTCTTGTGGTTATTTATCCTGGATATCTTAATCTTCAGATAACTTTTCCTCAGATAACAGCAGCCTATCATTAGTTTATCTTCCAAAGCTGTTTAAATATGAAAGCTGTCAGTTGTATGGTATTGTTCTTTTCCAGTATTTACGTGTATCCCAAGGCTTCTGCTCTTGGAGAGCAAAAGTAAAGAAGAACCTTAGGACAAGCTACACAGTTTGCATTTTATACTGAGTCAAGGTCCCGATTTTTGAGATTCTTCAGTTTCAGATGGCAAGGCTAAGGAATCCTTCAGGTGCTACATCAGCAACAGAAGCTAAAAAAGAAAAGGGGGAGGAAAACGGGAAATGCCAACAGGAAAAAAAAATATCAGTGAGCTTCACCCATTGTCCTTTGCCAGCATTCTGAAGGACGCTGGCTGTTCAGACATGATGTAGTGCAGATAAACAAAATAAAGGTCAGGCAGGTACAGCAGTAATTGGCTCCAGTGGACAGAACCAGAGATGCCTGCATTAAGAATGTTCCCAGTGAACATGGCTGTACTCTTTGCTATCCATGGTGGACTTTATCAGCAAATTTGCCATGTATAAAGCATAAAATATGATCAAGAAGCAGAGGTTTAAATTTGCCACATACTAAAATGATCAACAGTAAGAAGCAAAAAGTCTATTACTTTACAGGTACAAACATGTGGGAAGAGGAAAAAAAAAATTGTATAGTCATGCTCAGGAGTCAAGGAACCATTTACAGAATATTTAAATGAAATCCTCAAAGAAATTTTTCACAAGTCTGTTTATTTAAGGTGCAGATTAATACTCCATGGAGAACAGTTAAGAGGTATCTCCTGTGCTCTTCTATTTATCAGTGTCTGGACACAAGGCATCAGTGGAAATAAAATGCTAGCACCAAGTAAATAACCAACAAACAGCATCTATAAATGCATTGTTGGTACAGTATTATGACTGTTTTCTTACTCTCTGATGATTAGTTAAATAACGCTTACATTCTGTTAATGGCACAAACTCGCAGAAAGGAGTATAAAAGAATCCCATTTGTCAACCAGTGTGTAGCTAATGACCCTAGCAAGACACTAGAAATGTTGCTCTTTAGAAATGTATGTTGCTAGTAATCAAACATACCTTCATATAGGTCTTGCTAGATACCAGTTTTGTGCAGTTATTGTGGACAAGTGATATAAGAGATAAAGCCATACATAAATACTTCAATTAAACCAAATCAGTCATACTCTAACAAAGCCTTGCCTACAAGAATAGCCATCTGTTTTTTTGTATTCTTCCTTAATACCCCTTCATGTAGCGTTGACTTCTTGTTTTCACAGTGAAGGACAGGATTTATTTCTTTCCTCTTTTGTACCTAGTGTCTAGCACAAGAAGCAGCACTACTGTAAAAAAAAAAGGATTGTGAAGCTGTGATTCACGCCACACCAATGAAGTCAATGCACCTTTTTGTCTCATCTACAACATGCATGTTCCAAACTCTCCTTTTGAGCAAATGTGGTCGCTTGTGCCAAACCCAGCATGTGTCGGGGATGTGAAAAAGAAACCCAGGACAAGATACACCAACATCAGAAGAAAAAAAACCAAACAAGTGACTTGTTGGAAAGAATACCCAATACCCAGCAGTGTCTGTGCCATGAGAGCCCCCTGACTTACCGCACTTGAGAAAACAACCCTCCTTTACTTGCCTTGTCAGGAAATACACACAAAGCTTTCTTTCCCTCTGCTCAGACTTCAACTGACAGTTGTAATTCTTTGGGAGCACTGCACCAGCCTGCCTTCCAGCATGCACCACTGTATCACTTGGAATGCAGGAGTACAAACTTGCTAGTGCATTTGAATCATGATTTTCCCCTTACACCTCTGGGTTAATATTCCTAAATTATCAAATATGGCTTAAAACGTCTGCTCTCAAGTGACACCGTGACACATCAGATCAGCAGGAACATGGGAGGAGATCTCCAAAATACATCAACATATAGGAAGCAAAATTAAATGTCTGGTGCTTACACGACGGCATGTTTTACAAGGGAGAAGGAAACTGTGCAGAAAATGCATTGGCTTTTATTGTTGGTTTTCACTGCCTGTATTGTGGTGGATGCTTTATGCTACGGAGAGCAAGTTTAATTGAACCAGATCGCTGATTTCATATAGCAGGGGGCATGAGGTGGGGGTGTGTGTGGGGGGGTGGTGGTGGTTGTTTTGTTTTCTGAGTTAACCGTTTCGGGGACTAGAGGCAGGCAGGACAGGGCTCCGCAGCCTCCGAGTTGCGAGCCAGCAAATAAAAACACATTACATAAACCCAAACACTGAGCCCGGTTATCAAAGCCTCAATCTCTATTATTTTCCCTTGTACTTGGTGCCCTTTTCCTTTTTCTTTTTTTTTTTTTTTTCTTCAATCACATCTGTCGTTCCCAGCCTTTCCCAGGGGTGCTGAACAAAGCGACAGCTTCCATGTGACCACCTAGCACAGGAGGAATTTTCTGCTGGGAAACGGGAGCAGTTTTCTCCTTTCCCTGCCTTTCGAGGGCTCGGAAAAGAAAATGTGCATCTTCCCTGTGATTAAAGTCTCTGCATTTGTGCTCAGACTTCTCGGGTTTATCCAAACTTTTGTGCGTGTGTGTATATCGCCCGCGCCCCCCTTTCCGTGCATTTGTAAAGTAGCTCCATCTAGCAATGATAAATACCCCTGCTGATCACTTGACTGATTACCTCTCGGAAAGGTCACGCGGGCTTGCAGTAATTTCCTTTTGCCTAAGGCTCCCTTTTCACTTTTACTCCCGCACGACAGCTCCGAGTATACAGGATCTTTATTTTTGATTTTTAACCCCTAAAGAGCTCCCCGAAAACAATACGTTGGTGAGAAGCGGGAGGGGAATCAGCCGCCGGGGCCGCGCTGCCCCAGCCCTCACCGCGCTCTCGGGGCGGGTCGGGTAGGCAGAGCCGCCCTCCCCTGCTCTCCCGCGGGCTCAGAATTCGGATTTAAACAAGCTATTAATTTACCCATGCTACCCAGGGTCCTGAACCCAATTAATTTCTAATAATTACAGCCCCAGGGGGCTGGAGAGATCCCTCTGCCTCCTTCCAGCCTCGCCGCTCCGCGGCACCGAGGTCAGCATATCATAATAAAGTGTATATTTGGAGAGTGATCAGCAGAAGAGTGAGTTATTGCAGTGAATGAAAATTGTTTCCATTTTGGCTAATTGAGCCCGTGGCTGAAAGCTGGAGTTCTGAGACTAAATAAAGAGAACGTTTCATTTCGAGGGGGACTGGAAATCCCTGCATGGCTTTTTGGTCACCCAGCAAGGAGCTTAATTTCTTAACAGCGAACCCGAAATCAAGCGTTGGGTAAACAGTATTAATAATTGCATTACAATGATTAAATTAATCTTACTGGTAGCTAGGAGAATATAGATTGAGGTTGAATAGCACGATGTAAAGTTCACTGCACAAAGACAATAGCGCAACAAATACCTCGATGAAGAATTCCAACTTTTCTCCAAGTAGGCTGCTGGGCTCGTTCGGTTATAATGTAAGGAAGGGAAAATTTCCTGTTACGGGGAATGCACTGAAACCTGTGTGTGAAGGGGGGGCGTTTTGTTTCCCAGCCTGTGTTAGAAATAGGTTTAATTCCACCCCAGAAAAGGAAACAGAAAAAAACCCAAATAAAACACACCAAAGCAAACCCCCAGATTTAAATATTTCTTTCGGGCCGCGGATGTGCTGCAGGCGCGCTCGCAGTCCCGCAGCCGCGCAGCCCCACAGCCGCGCAGCTCCGCAGCCCCGCGGCCGGCCGTGTCCCGCCCGGGAGGCAGCGAGGGTCGCCGGCGCGGAGGAGCCTCCCCGCGCAAACGAAACGGATATCCTGGGGGGCTCGCGGGGACCTTTCGGGCAGGTGGGGAGAGCCGGAGGGGCCGCGGCACCTGCCGGGCTCCCGGGGCCGGCGGGCAGGTGGCCGTGACGGGCGGGAGCCGCCGGGGTCAGTGCTGCCCGCCCGGCAAACCCTTATCTGAGCGCCCGGCCCGGCAGCGGGGCTCCCACGCATGTTCCCCGCCGCGCCGGTCGCGGCTGCCCACGGGGGAGGACTCGCACCTCTGCCCGGGCGGCGGCTTTGTCGGGGTCTCCGTTTAAACCGGGGAGCGGGGCGAGTTTTGCCAGTTCACGGTTATTTTCTGTTCTCCCCCCAGGCGAACCGGCGCCGCGGGTTGATGAGGAGGGGTGATTTGGGGACACCCCGATGCAGCCCCGCAAGGAGAGAGAAGCTGCCTGCGAGCAAGGGCTGGGGTCTGTAGTGCCCGTTCCCCGAGGGCAGCCCCGGCCCTGCGTCCGCCCGGGACAGCCCGTGCTGCGCACCCCGAGGGGTGCAGAGGGTCTGCGGCCGGGGGAGGCCCAGCTCCACGCGTGTGCGTGGCCGCGCAGCGCCCTGCCCGCCTGCCCCTCCTGCTCGGGGGGGTGAGGTGTACCCCTGCCCGGCTGCGGGGGGTTGCGGGGTGGGCGCAGGGCAGCTGCTGGGCCTTGAAAAAAATGAGAAACCCAATTTACAACTGAAACATGAGGATGGGCATCAAGGACGGCTCCGCAGAGACGGTTCAAGTGCTTGCGCCTGTCTGCCGGGAGATGGGGGAGCAGCCGGGAGCCGCCGTGCCCCCGCTCCACCCCTCCAGCGCGGGGGCTGTCACCGGTGGGGTGCGGGGGACGCTAGCGAAGGGGGGCGCCGTGGGCGGCCCCGATCAGCAGCACCGGCAGGCGGGGGGGAGTGTTTGTTGGGGTGGGGAGTGTGAAGGGGGAAGGGGCGATGCTGAGGATTTTATTAAAACAAAAAGTTGAGCAGCGTGTATGTACTGGCGCAGCCCCGAGTCTGAAAGATTGTAATTTTCTTTTATGGTGTCTGGCAGGATTTGCAAGAGATATTAATGGGAACATAAATAGCGCATGGAAGGTATTGAACAAAACTGTTTAATGCAAGGAGGTTGTACCAGAGGAAAATCTATATGTAGTTTGGATTGATTCATACCTCGGACACAGCCATCCCCTAAAGGAGCTCCCAATTTCTTCGCGCTCCCTCTTTGATCGGCAAACCCTGTAATTAAAACAGATTAGGGAGGTGGGTTCACTGTTTTAAAAGCGCCTATTTTCTTTCTTCTGCCCTAATAGTGGCGGCTGAACCGAGTTCAAGGTGAGGAAAAAGTGTGTGCGCTGGGCAAGGGGGCATACATAGTAAAACGTGTCAGTAAGTTGTGTCTCTCGCTATATACACAGAGACCTACGCTAATTGCGGAAGGGTGAGAATAAACGTTGCGAAGACGCCAGGAGAACGTTAACAACACACACACACATATATATGTATATAAAAGTAAAAAAAAAGCAGAAAAAAGTAAAAAAGAAGGAAAAGGTAAAAAAAGGAAAAAGAAAAAATAAAAAGGTAAAGAAAAAGGGAAAATAAGCAAAAGGTATTTTAAAGAAAAAGTAAAAAATAAAAGGTAAAAAAATATAAAAAAAAAGGATTAAACCAAGGTAAAAAATAAAGAGAAAAAGGCAGGGCCGGGGTGGGTGTGTGAGTGTGAGTGTGAGTGTGAGTGTGAGTGTGAGTGCGTGTGCGTGTGCGTGTGCGTGTGCGTGTGCGTGTGCGCGGAGGGGCAGCGGCAGCCCGCGGGGCAGGCGGCGAGCCCCGGGCGCAGGTGGCCGGTGCGGAGCTACCGCGGACACCACCCCGGCCGCGTGCTTGTGCTAAAATCCACCGCCAAACCGCGCGTGGGAGCGGGCCGTGCGTGGGGCCGCGCTGGGAGCGGGGCGGGGGGCACCACGCGTGGCCGGGGATGCCCTCTTCGGAAGGGGGGGCAGGGGGGACTGTCGGAGCGGCTCGCAGCACGCTGGGGTCCCCGCTCTGAGGCGAGGTAAATGCTGTCATTTCAGGCGCTTTTCCAGCACTTTATTTGTACAGTTTGGCTTCCCGAAGGTCTGTGTTCCGCGAGGCGAGGGCTCGGCCGTCCACACGCAAAGTCCGACTGATTTAATTATTATTATTCTTCCCCATCTGTTTCTCCTTTATGATGGGGAGCTTTGCTTTTAACTGCAGCAGTCTTGGGGCTTATATTGTTATTTTCCTTTTTTTTTTTTGATATATATATATTTAGAAAAGGAAATCAATATCAAAACTTCGCCATTTTTTTTGTCCTATTTTAAAAGCAGCTGATGTCTTTATTTTCTCTGACACATCTGGGCAAGTTTCATTTGATATCCATGGCGATGGCAACTCACATTCCCGAGTGAAAAAAAAATGTGGGCAGGCGGAAAAAGAAAAACAAACCCCCCAAAAGGTCGGGTGAAATACTGCATAAGTTGCGTGAGGTAAAAGGCACATACTTATTTACTCTTTATTTGTGAAGGGGAAAAAACGTAGAGGAGCCTGGAAAAGGGGAAGCGAAAGCTGTCTCCGCATCATCATCAGCTTTTCTGTGAACCTCAGCAATAACAGCAGCAACCTGCATTTGATGAGGGGATTTTAAAGTGGATAATCCAGCGCCCACAATTTAAAACCAAATATGTTGTTAGATCTCCAGGTTGCCAGCCCTTCTTTGGAGGTAATTACGGGGAAAAAATTAGTAATTCTCCCATCCCCGACAAAACCCGTCAGGTTTCTTTGCCTCTCCCTTGCTTTTCTCGCTGTGCAGCGGTGCAGGGCTACTCCTGCTCCCGTTCCCGCTCCCGCTGCTGCTGCTCCTCCTCCGCGGGCGAGATTCCACCGTCTGCAAAGTTTCTGCTCTGGGCTCTGGCTGCAGCAGCAGCACTTCCAGCCCCCCCCCGACAGATGCGTTACATTAAATAATCCTTCGGTTACAATCCGCTCATAAAGGAAATCATATTTAAAAAGCCGGGATATTTTTTCCCCCTGTATGATTCCTTCCCCCCCGAAGAGCGTCTCACTTCCATGGCAAGTGGAAGGAGGGTTGGAGGCGACCCCTGTAATTTAGTTGTTCGAGAGGAAAAGTTTTCAGCTTTTCAGCTCTTTCTGGCTGGGTTGGGAATAGGAAAGAGTTTGTAGCCTTCACCCTCCTCCGTGGAGAGCGGGGTAGGTCGGGACCAAGCGCGCTTCTGGTGTAATTTCGCTTTTACTGCTTCGTGCGTGAAACAAAAATCGGCCCGATGGCGCGGCTGTCGCTGATACGCGGGGAAGCTTTTTACTCTTCATTGAGGGAGAATCCCTGAAGCGTGCATGTTCTTGACCTCAGTGTAAAATTGATAAAAACCAAGTTGGAGGCTTTGCCCCCCCCTAAAAAATAAAAAGGAAAAATAAAAATAATAGAAGAAGAAACAAGCAAAGCCACGCGGGGAGTAGCTAGTGAATTTTTAAATGTCAGACTGTAAAAATGAGAGGAAAAACCACGCTGAAGGCTTTGTCCCCGCCACGCTTTCGGGTGGCAGCTGGTGGGGTGCAGACCCTGCGGGGGCGCAGGCCTGGGGTGGGGGCCCGGCCGCCCACATCGCGCTGCACCTGCGCGGGCATCCCCGCTCCGCGCTGCTCCGCGCCTCGGCCCCGGGGCAAGCTGCTTTTCCACTCGGGTAGGTTTGTGCCCGCCTGGTGGAACCGTATCCCCGAATAACCCCTGGGCTGGGGCAGACCCCAGCCACCCAGCAGCCTCATAAAGAGCCAGGAGGTGATCAGATTAGGGGAACACACGGGAAGAAGGAGGCACTTGTTACTTTTACACTTTATCACCACTTTTTTACAGGCAATTTAGTGCAGCCAAGGTAGATCCAGATCCCTCCAACCATCTGAGATAGTAAAATAACACTTTCCTAAGTTTCAGCAGGTTTTCCTGAGCCTGTAATTTGCCTCAGTCTAGTACTTAAAAGGCTTGATTGAAAAACAGAGCTGGCAAGTTTATTTGCCTGTTTAAGACTCTGTGCGGGAATTTGTTTTCGAGCAGGGAAATGTTCGAGCCGGGTCCGGGCTCCCGGCCCTCTCCGCGAGGCGGTTTCTTTGCCACCGCTTTACCCTCACCTCTGCCTCTCGCCGCCGGCTCTGCGGGTCCGTAACACCCTCCGCCGGGGGGGGCAGCGGGGCTGCCGGCGGCGGCGAGCAGCGCGCCCCGGACACCGACACCGCCTCGGCCCGGCCCGGCCTGGAGGCACCCCTAGCGCAGCGCCGTCCCCGGGTGGCTGCTGCGTGGCGGGTGCGGGCACAGGGGGCTGCGGGGCCGGGCGAGACAATCCCATTATACACCGGGCACATTTTCATCAGGCTGCTCATTAACCCTTCTCAGGGGGGAAAGCGCGCGTGTGGCTTCTCGCTTCTTTCCTTCTGCTTTCTCTCTTTCTCTTTTTCTTTCTTTTCTCTCTTTCTCCTTTCTTTCTTTTCTCTCTTTCCTTTTTCTTTTCTTCTTTCTTTCTTTCTTTCTTTCTTTCTTTCTTTCTTTCTTTCTTTCTTTCTTTCTTTCCTTTCCTTTCCTTTCCTTTCCTTTCCTTTCCTTTCCTTTCCTTTCCTTTCCTTTCCTTTCCTTTCCTTTCCTTTCCTTTCCTTTCCTTTCCTTTCCTTTCCTTTCCTTTCCTTTCCTTTCCTTTCCTTTCCTTTCCTTTCCTTTCCTTTCCTTTCCTTTCCTTTCCTTTCCTTCCCTTTCCTTCCCTTTCCTTCCCTTTCCTTCCTCTTTCTCTCTCCCTTTCTCTCTCCCTTTCTTTCTCTCTCTTTCTCTCTCCCTTTCTTTCTCTCTCCCTTTTCCTTCCTTCCTTCCTCCCTTCCTCCCATCTCTTTTATCTCTTTTATCTCTTTTATCTCTTTTATTTCTTTTTTTCCTTCTTTCCCTTCCTTCCATCCTGGTTCCCTTTCTTTTCTTCCACCTCTTTCCTCTCTCTCTCTCTCTGTCTCTGTTTCTCTCTGTCTCCCACCATCTCTTACTCGGGACCAACAGCCATCGCTGAGTTTGGGACCACCTTTGTGGCACTGTGCAGTCAATGCCACGTGGGGCTGAACCCAGGGCTGAGCTCCGCTGTGATTCTGCGCTGCTCCTTGGCCACCCTGGGGCTGGCCACGGTGCGGGGCAGAGAAAGGACACAAAGGAAAGGGATGGCCCGAAAGGCGAGCTCTTTATTAATACAGCCCTGCTTGTAAATGAGAAATGTAACCCTTGTTAATTAATGCTGTTTACATGGGTTACAAGAAACTTAAGAAATGTTTCTACAAAGGGGAAGGAACTGTTTACAAAACTCTTTCAAAAGTGTGACATATTGCTGCAGTTCCAGCACTAAAAAGCCAAACACACTTACACACCTTTGAAGTTGGCTGGCTGAGGCAACATTATTTGACTCGGATTCAGATATTGCTTGTGGGTATAACTAATGGCTTTTACCTAGTTAGTGGGCTGGGAGGGGCGAGGGCCTGGGCGCTGTGGCCATTGGGTCCCTCCAGAGAGCTGGGGCTGGCTCCGCACCAGCTCTGTACAATGTCAACATTGAATATTTGAATTCCCAGACTCTATTTAACAACTTTCTAAATAAATAAACTCATTGTGTGTCTGTGTTTAAAATTATTTCACCCCTGTCATGAAAGCTACAGCATCTCATTACACCGGCCTCTCCGGCTGCTTTTCCCCCTTTTCTTTCCTAACAAACACAAATGTAGCTGAGCACGAATTTTTTCTTTCCCCTGCCTCGTATCTTTCCTTCTCTCCCCTTTTCACTCTCTGTCTTCTTGTGAAGCACGAGTGGAAGCTGCCTGCACATCCCATGATGTCAGTGGGACGGCTCTGTGCACCCTGCTATCTAATCAGAACTAAAACCAAAGCCAGGTTCACCAACTCGGTTAAATATTAATCATTTCTAAAAGGAGGCCCATGTGAGTGCCATTGCTGCGACGGTGCCCTGTACATACTCAATCATTTTGGCTGCTGTACCACAGGCAGGCTCCAGGGACAGCTTTCATTGTTGTTGCCATAAATGGCTATTAGTGTTCGTATTCACCTATTCTTGGAGTTATTTAAGTGCACGTAAGTGTGCATGTGTCTGTGCTTCTGTATGCGTGTACATATGTGTGCATTTGTAACATAGCTTTCTGTTTATGCCCTGGAGATACATATACCTGTATGCGTGTTTGTATATATGTATATGTATAAAATAATGATATATATATATGCGTAGGCTCCTGGGGTGCTTGCAGCCTGTGCACCTATGTTTGAACATCTGCACAGGCTCTTACACATTGTGGGTGCATACAAACAACACAGAATTGGTATACAGGAGCCTGTATGTTGTAGCTCTGTGTACTTCTGTGCTGGGAGTATTTGTTGTAAAATGTTTATTGGCTCCACGTGTAAGTAAAGGTGTTTGGCCAGAGAAGGAATTTCTGACTGTCCTGGGGAGAACAGCTCCCTGGTAAAGCTGCCTCAGTTGCTGAGGAAGAAAGTGGGATGAATTTTCTGCCAGGACAGGTACATGATGCAGAAGGATAAAGGAAAGCATCGGTGACTGCTCCAGCCCAGGCTGGATGAGGAAAGAGCAGTAGGAAGCAGGTGGAGTTTTATAAATCTCAGGTAATGAAGCCTTGCCCACAGAAATTGCCTTGCTTTGCAGTAAACCACTTTCTCAACAAATGTACTTTAACTCTGGAAGGGCTTGTTCAGACACTTAGATTTGTGACCAAGAATTCATGATATTTGTTTGTTTAAAATCTAACTAGGTTTGCTGTCATTTTTGGAGCAACTTGGTGCTCTTTTGCCGTAATATACAATCGGTTTTACATCAGTCTAGTCAGACAAGGAGTGGCTTATGAAGAGCAGAAGGAGGTTTAATCCCACATGGTTTTAAAACTAGCAGATAGAGTGTTACCCAGTAGACAGAGCTAGAACTGGACAAATGTGTATCACAGGTGTCCCTGCTGGGCTCAGGGATGCTCTGTCCCTGTGTTTAAGGACAAAGGGAAGCAGGCAAACTGTAAAGATGGAAAGGAGGAGTAGGGTGTGCACACTGAGATTAGGATACAAAGAAGGGGGCCTGGGGTCACAGAAGTTTGATTGCTGCTCTGGTGGCTTTCCATTGGGTTCCTGCCGTGTTTACGTGCAACTGGTTACTGCTGCAGCTCTTAACACACGGACTAGGAACCAGACAAGACCAGTATAGATCGTAATATGAACCAGTAAGCATCAGAAAGCACCTCCAGGCCTCCTTAGCTTCAGGGCCTGATGGAGGGAGGTGTTTGCTGGTAGATAAGCTCAGCTAGGAAACAGCGAGGTAGGGAAGGGGATGGAGAAGCTAAAGAAAAGTGCATGTTGTAATGGCCAGGACTTCATCTATTTGCATTGGCATTTTATATCAAAAAAAGTGCTCAGGGTATAATAATTCATTGAATTTATGTTCCCTCCCTCTTGTTTGCATTTCCAGGCTATAGCGAGGCATTGCCTTCTCCAGTGCTGCTGGAAGAAAAGGCAGGCACAGAGCCGTGTGGGAGGAGGGAAGCTAGCCTGAGATGAATATTGTATTTGGTGCTAAATATGTAACAAAGAGAAAGAAATGTGAGCTAATCCAGCAATAGGAGTTGGGAAGTGAAATACAATTCCTTTTATTTCAGGGTTTAATATTGTGGTCTGTTTCAGTGAAGCATTATCTTTTAAACTAGGATATATGCAATGACATAAAACCCCACTACCTTAAGGGAATGTCAAAGTTTGATCTCCAAATAAAGGAAATTCAAAGTTAAGGCTGAAATGTACCACATGGCCTCCAAGTCCTAGGAACAACAGGAGGCAAGGAAGTAGCTAAAGGTATGGGCTGCACTTTAAAACGAGTCCAGCAACTATGAAGCCGCCAGTGCTTGTTGCAGACACAGCACGGTTTGAGCTGGGATTTGTACTAACTAGAGAAAGGCTGGCTCAACAAGCAGCGATCTCGAGTCTTTTTGGAAATCCTCGCTGATCTGTGATGAGCATGAGTTTCACAGTGGAAGGATTACAGGTCTGGGCTTAATTTATACAATAGAAACACGCTGTCCCCTTCGGCACCAGCAGCTTTTGTTTAGAAAATCTTACATTGGAGCAAAATTTTGGTTCAGAAAAGAGATATACCCAAGTTATAGCTTTGTTCCTTTTCTGAGGAACTGCTCATATGTCTGAATGGGTGCACTACTTTTTAGCCCTGTTTCAACTAAATTTAAATTGCCTGTAAAATAATCTGCAGAATGGAAACTGCCACACAACTGCAGCCCTTGCTCCCTGACCCAAACCCATATTCCATTGCAAAGCAGTGCACTGCTCTGTTTCGTGATTACAATAAGTTAGAAACCAGAAGAGCAAGACTTCTGTGAATAGGTTATTTTTGGCAATTGCATCACCAATTGTGTATAAAATTTCAAAAAAATATGAGTTCTGCCAGTTTGATCTCTGAGAGGGCTACAGAAAATGAAAGCTTTGAGACTGCTGTAACATCATACTATTTTGTCTATTAGATATCATTAGATTACCAGAATACTGAAACCTTCATATCAACCAATCTAACAAAAATTTCCCAGGTGGTTTAAATTAAAAAATTAGCCATAAATATATTTTGTATAATGCAATTTATTATGAATGTTTATTGTGTGCAGTGGGAAAATGTTTGGTTTCGGATGATCTTACTGGATAACATGTGCCCTACTGAATCTGTTTATACTGCGGCAGCCTGCAAAGGCCCCAGCCTAATTCTGAGACTGGAGGGGCTACATGCTTCGAAAGCCACAGGAAGGCAACACGCTTGGAAAGCCAAAGGGGCAACAGCAACTTGTATGGGACATGTGCAACAGAAAAACTTTGCAGTGGGGGAAGAGGTGAATGGTAGAGAAAACTGAAGGATGGTTCTTGGCAATGTTGTTTACTAGGGAAAATGGGATTAAAATGATACCAGCTCCCAGCTGGTCCTGTTATACTGGGATGGGGGCTCACCTGTGGCCAAGGAGTGTTTTGCCTCCCACATCCCGTGTTATTCAAACCTTCTCTTATTTCAGCTGGGTTTGGTGAGTGGGGCTCTGTATTCATATCCACCCATGACTCCAGATTTGCCCTTCTGTAGCAGAGAGAGGGGACTACCCGAGCCCTAGCGACCTGGGGGTCCCTGTGACAGACACATCCACCCTCCTCTGGGATGCTGTGACAGGGAGCTGATAGCTTCAGGAAAACATCTCCTGCCCCCTCTCCTGTTCTTTTGCACAAAGTCCATGTGCTGGCAAGGGTGAAACTGTTTCTCAATTTAAAAAGTCTCCTCAAATCCTCCCTCCCCCAGGCCCCTTCACACATGTATTAACACCAAACTGGCAAAGCCAATGGAAAAGAATTTTGCATTCTGGCAGCAGAGCTGGCTCAGCGCTTGCTGCGGGCCTTACCCCAAACCCACCGGAGCTGAAGAAGCTTGTACCGACTTCAATGGGCTTTGGATAAGGTCTGGACGGGAGGAATCCTCTTCCCTTCATTCTCGGGGGGATGCGGATGTGTGTGGTTATCAGCAGCTTTTGCTCTCTGGGTGCCCCAACATGCGATGTTGTAACAGATACCTAGATTTACATCAGTGTAAGTGAATTAGGTTGGGCCTATAATCTGGCCTCATTTAAGAGTCATTTTAACCATTATGATGAAATATGAACGCTGCTGATGGGGGGACTGCGGTGACTTTGCATACTTGTTTCCTGCTGTGCCCCATCCATTCCTTCTGCTCTCCATCTCTCCCATGGGTCGAGGACTGCTGGGGGCTGTGGCGGGCTCTCAGGGGGTGTGCAAGGGGTCCTGCCCACGTGACTTGAATTGCAGAGCTGAGTCTCAAGGACTGTGCTTCTCCAAATAGCCTGAGTTTGTGCCTTCTAAACAAATAGCTTTGCTGTTGAAAGTGCCTGATGCCTGTAGTACCATTTAATGCCTCCCCATTTCATCTCAGACTAACAGAAGGTATGTGAGAGACAAGCACTGACTGCTGGAAAAAAATCACCCCAAACATGTCTAAAATGCAGCTTGAGTCACTGGTGGTGCTTATATTTTTGATTTAAAAACCATTTAACATTTCCAACATTTGACAGAAATGATTAACCTTTCCCTCCTGAAAACTCTTTGCGATTTGAACTTACTGTGGCACATTTTATTTACTTGCACCTTGGTGAGGAATTAAGCAATGCTTTTTGTGAGTTTTAATTTTTCCCATTCTCTTTGTGGCTCCCTATAAAGGAAGAAAAGGAAACGCTGTTTGAAAGAATTTTGAAGTGATGTTTCTATTTTACTTTTTTTAGGCTCTTGAGGTATTTTTGGCTGCAGGGACTGGCATGAAGTATTGGTCTAAGAATACACAGCATCAAAAAGCAAAGGGATATCAGCTGAATCTGAGTTAACAGCACTGCTTTATACTTTTGCTGTTTCATTGTTACTGTATCATGATAATGATAATTCAGAGTGGTAATGAAGACTCGTTAATTGTAAAAGGTAAACAGTACTATGTATTTGCCCTGATTCTTTCAGTTCCTATAGTAAGCAATACCTTAGTAGTCACTGGCTGCCTGAGTAAGAGCTATTAATCATTTATGCTCTGCCTGGATAGTCACCATCCTGGAGTTTATGGTACCTGGTGTGATGGAAGATACCAGATAAAGCCAAGGTAACTGAGAAATGAAGAAATGATGCACTAGGTCACTTCAGATGTGGATCAGAGAGATCTGGGGGAATAAAACCATGTGGT
>NW_026902236.1:0-2500 GCF_033783945.1 Neopsephotus bourkii
CAACGGAAGGGAAGGGAAGGGAAGGGAAAGGGGAAGGGAAGGGAAAGGGAAGGGAAAAGGGAAGGGAGGGGAGGGAAGGGGAAGGGAAGGGAGGGAAGGGGAAGGGGAAGGGGAAGGGGAAGGGAAGGGGAAGGGGAAGGGGAAGGGAAGGGGGGAAGGGGAAGGGGAAGGGGGAGGGAAGGGGAAGGGGAAGGGGAAGGGGAAGGGGGAAGGGGAAGGGGAAGGGGAAGGGAAGGGGGAAGGGGAAGGGGAAAGGGGAAGGGAAGGGGAGGGAAGGGAAGGGGAAGGGGAAGGGGAAGGGGAAGGGGAAGGGGAAGGGGAAGGGAAGGGAAGGGAAGGGAAGGGAAGGGAAGGGAAGGAAAGAAAAGAAAAGAAAAGAAAAGAAAAGAAAAGAAAAGAAAAGAAAAGAAAAGAAAAGAAAAGAAAAGAAAAGAAAGAAAAGAAAAGAAAAGAAAAGAAAAGAAAAGAAAAGAAAAGAAAAGAAAAGAAAAGAAAAGAAAAGAAAAGAAAAGAAAAGAAAAGAAAAGAAAAGAAAAGAAAAAAGTCCTTTCATCATTTCTACACCTTTATAACATGGGGGTTGTTTAACCACTGACATATTTTCAAGGGTATGTTCAAAACTGTACATATGAAGGTCCTTTCTGCAACGTATTAAGTTCTGAACTGGTCTTCCAACACCCACATCAAGAGGTCTATTAAACTTCATATAACCTTTGGTTCTGTTCTATAAATATGAAGACTTTCTTCTTTGTATTAGGCTTAGATGGTTTTCAGTCGCTTTTATGTTTCTGTTTTTAAAATTCTCAAATGAATACGGGTAATAATAATTTGTGTGTCTGCTACACATTGATATTTTTGGTACATTTGCTCTAAAGATAAGCAGATGGGAGTTTATTAAATTCTATAAAACTATATGTTTTAGAAATAGAATATGAAGGCAGCTTGTAAAAGCTTGCTGAGCTAGCCTTTTTAACCGGTTCAGAACCACAACAGACAAATTTTGGTAACATATTTTAGGTTGTTAATTGGTTATAGTATTTTAGAGTCCTAATCAATAAATTAATTGAGTTGTGTCACATGTTTTGTTCCCTTTTATTTACTTTGGTAAAGTAAAGAAACAGCCAACTTATCTATCTCCAGTTCAACTTAAATGTCTAAATGATAATAATAATCTGGCAGCATGTCCTTCTCACACCAATGACAACAGAGAAAATTCACCCTGGATTGTCAATCATCTTTGCTTTCATATGTCAAGCCCATTACGTGACAGTCAAACCTGGACTGCCTTTTTTGTCTGTATGTGTATTTCTTTGTGTTACTAGTGTAGTGACTGACAAAGAATTACAGTCATATCCTTTAAAGGATATTTCTGCTTCTCTCACCTTGAGTGCTTTTAAGGATGTACTTCAAGGCAAAAGCACCCAAAAAATGGCAGAACCCATTGCAGTGGTTCTTTGTTTTAACACATTCTGAATAGTATTTCATTTCAGGAGCAGAGACATGGCTGAGGCTATTGTTGGTAGTCAGGACACACTGTTCATTCATTTTGTTGCTACTGCCACAACATATTTCTAACAAGAAGGTAAAAGACATTTTCAGGTGAGATGGCAAGGACAGAGCTAAGATATGTCTCAGGTGTTGGACATGATTATTGTAATCCTAAATATGTACAGAAAAATTTAAACTGGGGCTCTCGTGGAGGGAAAGAAAGAAAAAGAGGTAGTCTAGTGATCTCCCAGACCCATGCCACTGAGTAAAGTAAGAATGACTCTGTGTGAAATTCTGGCTTATAGTATCCATATAATCTTGAACAGTAAAACTAGACTGCTACAGCATAAACTGGACAAGGATATTGGAATTACACTGAAAGAGGAAGGTGGGCACACTTCCTGATGTTTCCCGAAAGAAACCTTTCCAATAGTCCTGTTTTAAAGTTCTTCTGGATAATTTTTTCAGTCAAATTCAATATTTCTAACTAAAGGAATGGAAAGGTTCTTGCAAAGAAGACAATTTAATATATTACCATACATGTGTATTGTCTATTCATTAAAAGAAGGGCCCTGAAATAATATGTTTGTGTTATAGCACTTACAACATCAACAAACCACAACAAATAATTCCATGGGAGGAATACATTAATATAAATAAATGAATGAATGAAACCAAGAAAATAAGACAGTATAAATCAAAAGATAACCAAGAATATGCTTCATACTCCCAAGACCTTTTCCACAAACACTGTCATTTGGATCCTAAACACTAACCTACTTAATTCTGTGTTGAACTGAATACATTTATGCTTCAGTCTTTGCAGCTTATAAATGAGAACTTAAATAAGGCATACTCTTTTAATGGCATATCTGTTGCTACAAGGAACTCATTGTGGTCTGAAGTACCTACACTTAGAAGCTGCATAAAGAACTGAGCAATAGTTTGCTCTGAGCTACAGGATACTATTACTATGTTGCTAAGAGATCCCAATCTAATTACTTGAAGCTTA
>NW_026902236.1:7500-127075 GCF_033783945.1 Neopsephotus bourkii
CAAATTTATTTTCCTGAAATGATGGTCTTTATTGGCAACATCTAGTTCTTTAATTTTACAGTTGGTTTACCAGTTATTATCTCTGTTTTCATGAAGCATGAGAAAAATGCTAGAACAGTTAAATGTGCTTACCATATAGTTTGTGAATTAGTGGCTCCTTAAAATTGGCAGCAGATGTGGAGCGAAACTGCACCATCAGTTCTCCTTTGCTTTTCCCTGCTTCCTCCCAGCAAACCCTAGGAAATAATTTGCCTGGCAGAGATTACCAATGTGTCATCAGCATGTCACACAGGGCTCACAGAACAGTATCAAATATTCGTTCTTATTCCTGACCCTCTTGTGACAAATCTAGGGAATTGAGGAGGCTGGGGAGGGGGAAGGAAGTGAAAACTCTTCTGATGCTTTTCTTGCCCATTATCCATTTGATGGAATGTGCCTTTTAAATGACTTGTACATCCCTTCTCAGGTGTGCTATGGGCAGAGTGGCAGCAATTGCCAGCAGTGACTAAGTGAGAAGTGACACTCTCTGTCTCTCTGAGGGTTTCTTCAAGTCCAGTTTGGAGCCTTTCATTACATTGCAAGAATCCATTAAGACAGAAACAAGGTTATTCCGTGAAATGTTTTTGTGACTAAAGAGGACATCCAGCTCTTTAATCAGTGACAGAACATCTACTCTGACAAGACTGAGTGATACAATGCGCTTGGCTAGCACCTTTGCAACTGAAGGGGAATATAACTTACAAGGACAGACAGTATTCTCATTAAATTGCCATTGGTTGATTCATCAATGCTCCAGTGAAAATAATTATTCTGTATATGTTTGATGTAAATGTCTATGTCTAATGAAACCTCATTTTGTATTTTGCGGATGTCTGATCCATGATAATTTGGCTAATGCCTTTAGGTCATGAGATAACTGTCTACTCCCTTCAGTTATGGTAGGGACTGTGGTGAGATCCTAAGAGTATTGAGGGGGAGAGAAATAACCACACAGCCACATACACACTCACATATTTATATATAAGCAAACAGACAAGCACAGACAAAAAAATACTATTCTAATGTCAGTATAATCCACATGGGTTTTATACACCCCCACGTGGGTGTGCAGGACTTTGCCTAGAACAAACTCAGAGTAATTTCATTGACTTTTACAAAGTCACCCCAGAATAACTGCCAAGCAAAATCTCTTCCCAAAAATATCTTTTGCAGCAAAATGCTGTAAGTCACCATGGGGGGAAAGAGGTGCTGTTTTATACTTAGCTGTGCCAATACAATGCTATATAAACATGTATAAGGCTAGAGATTGATCTTGGAATGAGCCCTAAGCAATGTGGAAGATGGATGCACAGTGAACTACAGCAGAAATAGCCCAGAAGGTTTGAAGTCTCTCTGAATAGCTCTGATTTCATTTCTTTCCATTTGTTCCTGGGAGAGAGGAGTTATGCTTCATATATGTAGGAAATTACTACCCATATAATATTGTCTGATGGAAAATGGGGGAGTAACCAAATATATGTTCACCTATTCTCACTAAGAAGGTAGAAAGGCACTGATTTGCTCCCTTCAGTGCTAAGTGAAAGAACTCTGATTTAAACAGATCAGCCTTCGGAGTTCTTACAATGTTTTTAGCTTCTTCATAAGCATATAATCTTGGAAACAATCTAATCTATTCTATGTAAAATTGAGATCCTTAGTCATTTAGATAATTGTTAATGATTAATATACCCTTGATAACACTTCGTTGTATCTTACTTTATGAGCAGACCCATTGAAATCAAAGGGACCAATTACTAGATAAGGAAAAACTCAGCTGTTCATTAAAATCTTAGTTTAGCCCTTTTTTTTAAGTCATTAGGAGAAGAGGGTGAAAAGGGAGGGATAAACATCGTGAGGAGCATCAGTTTAGACTATTTCTGTGAAACTTTGTTACTTTTAAATTTCATTGAAATAATGTAAAATTTAGTATTTAAGAAAAAAAAAACATAATCAAGAAACAGATATAACAGAGACACAGAAATCAGTGATTCCTGATAAGCTGTTATCATTTCTCAGAGAAATAAGATAAGTAAATGCTTTACAAATGAAAAAAAAAAAGTGATTGGTTTTACTTTTCCAGCAGATACTATTATAGCTTTACAAATCAATATGTAAAAATAGGAAAATAAACAAAAAAAAGAAAGAAATCGAGAACACAATTTTGTATGATATTTTTTGGTAACGGCTGTAATAAGAGAAAGGTTTAAAAAAGACAAGGTTTTTCTGAAACAGTTCTGAGGCTGTTCACTACTTACAGTGGGAATTCTCCTCTTTTCACAACCAGTTTAAAAGAAAGCCGTTCAAACTTTAAAACAAGGTTTTTGCCTTTAACTCAAAATTGAGATTGTAACTTTTCTCCAGATTTAAAATTTCTTGACCTTCTTTAGTAATGAGAAGATACGTATTTTAAAGATATTGTTAGCAAAAAAATAGATCTCACCTCCTACAGGCATGGCAGCTAGATGATGTCAGGCCAAATTCCAGTAGTACACTTGCCCTGTTAGCCCTGAGAGGTAAAGTACACTAATTTGGGCAGTCCTCTGTACTGATTACTAAATCTCTCCTAATTTTGATGTTCTATAATGTGATGATTATATCCCTTTTGCAACATGGTGCTAAGCTGCCCTCTTCCTTTTGTTATTTGCTGTGGAGCACCCATCAAGGCTGTGGCCACTTTCTTGTGAGTAGAGATGGGTCTGGGCTCTGGGATAGAAATACAGACTTCAGAACTTGATCTTCCTAAGGGCAGCTGCAGCAGCAGACTACAAAAAGAGGGTTTTGTCTTTATGATATCTCAGAGAAAGGCAATTTCCATGAATGAGAGGCATAAAAATTGAGATACTTAAACTTTCCCTTGACAAAGACATGGGAATGGAAAACAGCCCAAGTCAAAATCTCTGCAATAAAGCAGGATCCTTTTTTATGACTCTATAATCAACAGAGAAGTCTACAATTCAGCACTTAGTAAATAATATACATGGTAGCCAGGGAAAAGTTAGGAATGGATCTTTGGGGTAGCTTTTGTTCCTTCATCTACAGAGTGATATTGTATTGTATAGCATAGATAATAAGATTGTATCTTTCATTTAAAGGAGTTCAACCAACTAAAATTATTTAAAGAATTAGTTTTTTAGCTATAAAACTACCTCTGGAAACACAGAAACAAGGAAAACATACTACAGTGATGCCCTAGGAAGCTTTAAAATATTTATAATGTCATCCACTGATTCAATTTTTTTCTCAGGTGGCATACAATGAGAAAAAGTAGTGTATCAGAGGGTGAAGAGCTGGCATGTATTGAACAACTCTGATACTGTCAGGAGGAAATAAGATGACAAGGAAGCAAAACTTCTTGTCATTATAGAACCAATTATCTCTCCATGCTATATGTGCATAATGTATAAGCATGAGGAAAATCCTTGCCTTAAAGAATTTATTACTAAATAAAGTCTTGCTATGCCTAACAGGTAAGTCTTTGTATATTAATGAATAATATAAACATGAGTGTTTCTGAATGTGCACGTGTTACTGATGGGATAGCTAAGTGACAGTATTTATACACACATACATACAAACATACATATTATATTAGACCATGGCTTATATCTTTTTCTCAACTATTAATATCATCTCTGTACCTAAGACAGCGATCTTTGTCAGAGATTTATTCTGCAAATTAAATGAGCTATAGCCTCTTCCCTTATTTTAATGTACACTTTATTCTCAGAGCCATTGCTATTTAAATTTGTTCCTTAACACATGCGGTTCACTTTATTTTACTTTTACTGTGTCTTGACTATTCAAAACTGACACATATGAAAAATAGTGCTGTTTTCCTGAAATAGCAGTGCCTTTGTATGTGCGAAGCTATAAATAAACACTGACAGTTAAACTTCTGTGCTTTTAAACTTTAGCCTCTTTATCTCTGTCACTGTTAGAAGACCCTATCAGGTCTGCCTTCCTTTTTTGCTTATGACAAAATGCTTATGCAGCAGTAATCAGTCTTGGAGCCCTGCCCTCCCTTACATTTCTTTCTCTTTTAATTTTTAAGTTTCAGACACTAGTTTCAATGGTGTATGCTGCGGTTTGGCCAACAAGTCAAAGTAGCAGAGCACGTTTCTTCCAGATCCAGCCTTTCTTTCTCTTCAAACCCTCTACAGTTTTTTTGTCACAGCCAATTAATGAATGCATTGCCTTGGTCCACTAATTCTGGATTTGTTACAGCCAAAAAACAATTTTTCTACACTTTGATACTCTGAAAATCCTACATATCACCGAATAGTATGGATTGGAAGAGACATTCAAAGGTCATTTAGTCCAAACTCTCTGTAATGAGTAGGATCGGCTTCAACTGGATCAGGTTGCTCAGAGCCCAGTCCAGCCTGACCTTGAAGGTTTCCAATAATTGGCATCTGCAGTCTCTGTGGGCAATCTGTTCCACTATTTCACCACCATTGTAAAATATTTCCCCTTAATATCTAGTCTAAGTCTACCCTCTTTCAGTTTAAAACCAATACCCCTACTTCTAATGCAACAGACCCCATTAAAAAAATTGTCCTTCTCTTTTTTAGGAGCCCTCTGTAAGCATTGAAAGGTTTCAATACGGTGTCCCCAGAGACTTCTCTTATCCGGGTTGAACAGCCCAAATCTGTCAGCCTTTGCTTAGAATCATAGAATAGTTAGGGTTGGAAAGGACCTTAAGATCATTAAGTTCCAACCACTCTGACATGGGCAGGGACACCTCACACTAAACCATCTCATCCAAGGCTTCGTCCAACCTGGCCCTGAACACTGCCAGGGATGGAGCATTCACAGCCTCCCTGGGCAACCCATTCCAGTGCCTCACCACCCTAACAGGAAAGAATTTCTTCCTTATATCCAATCTAAACCTCCCCTGTTTAAGCTTGAACCCGTTACCCCTTGTTCTATCACTACAGTCCCTAACAAAGAGTCCCTCCCCAGCACCCTTATAGGCCCCCTTCAGGTACTGGAAAGCTCCTATGAAGCCATCCTCTGGACTTGTTCTAACAGGCATGTCTGTCCTGTGCTAAGGTCTCAAGAGCTGGAAGCAGTACTACAAGTAGGATACTATCAGAGCTGAGTAGAAGGTGACAATTACCTTCTTGGATCTGCTTGCCAAACTTCTTTGGGTAAAACCCAGGATACGGTTGGTTTACCGGGTTGTGAGGGCACACTGCTGGCTTATATCCAGCTTTTCATCCACCAGTACCCCCAGGTCCTTCTCAGCAGGGCAGCTCTCAGTCCCTTCATCCCCCAGCCTGTATTGGCATCGGGGGTTTCCCTAATGTTAATACAGGGGTTTTCCTCACTGCAGGACCTGGCACTTGGCCTTGTTGAACCTCATGAAGTTCACGTATTTCCACTTCTTCAGATTGTTCAGGGGTGTCTGGATGGCATCCCATCCCTCAGGCATGTCAACCACACAATTTTCCTCTGGGTCATCTGCAAACTTGCTGAAGCTTCACTTAACCCCATGTCCATGTAATTGATGAAGATAATAAGTAACCTTTAAGATCTGACAGCTGTGTTCTGGTTATACAAAAAAAGCTTTGGAGGTGATCTTGTGGAGAATATTATGTAACAAATTGTCCTATCATCCTGTTTCCAATTGTGATCAATAGTTAATTTTCAAAGAAAGCGTACAGAAAGCTGGAAAATTATTGGTGTTTTATGTTTTCTTAATGTACAATGAGCTGTATAGAGACTTTCTGATCTAAATGCCATGTTCAAATTTCAGAAATAGGTCTTGCTTATAACAACGCTTCTGAAATCAGCCAAACTTAAAATCTTCTGATAATGTTGCCAATGCCTTTATATGTGATCACCTTCAAAGTCTGGAAAACTGAGTAGAAGTTCAAGATCCCAGGTGAAGTTCTAGAACTTCAATATTACCAGGTTTACATCCTGGTTGTTACCCTCCATTCAGTTTCTTCAGACTTAATTGACTGAAAAAGCTTTTCTTCAAAATCTTCAAAAGTTTGCTGCAACTCTAATTCAATTTAAGTTTCCTCTACTATTGTTCCCCCCACACATATAGGATTTATAGACACATCTGTCAATATCAGACTTTGCAAAAGAACATCTTTTTTTTAAATGTATGCATAGTACTTTCTGCTTTGCCTTTCAACTTTCTGTTTAATACTATTAATAACAATGTTAATACAAATTTCTACTTAGGCTTTCTAGCTGACCCTGGAGGGATTTTAACTTGAATGTTATGAACAACCCAAACAAGCTGAGTCATGACTGAATTTTCTCATGCATAAGAAATAACATACCAGTTGCTATTGCAAATGCACTGCTTTTCAAATAATTAAAACAATCTTCATACAATTCAAGACTACAGATGAGCAGACGTTGTACATTAAACATATGGATTCAATTTCAAGGAAATACTTCAGTATGTAAATAAAACATTGTTCATGTATCTTATTATCAATATGATAGACCTTCCAGTCCTCCTGATTTACTTTGAAGAAATGTATTTTTCAACTCAGTAAGCAATCTTTGCATAAGAAATCAATTGTCTCAAACTCATACATTTCTTAAACAATATAATGTATCAAACACCACACTCGGCCTTACACGCACAAATATGTATACACATACAGTAAGAGAGTTATGCTTGTCACAGGAAATATAAAAACAAAACTTACTCTGTAGATTTGGCTTTATTAGCAGCTAAAGCGATTATATGGTAACAGCAACATAAACCCATACTTGATTCACTAAAGACATTTTCATTCTCCCCAAGTCTTTCTTGTTTCCATTCCTAGGCAAGAAGTAAAAGTTCAGATGCTTACATGAACCATAAGTAATTAATGGTATCCCTTTTGCTTGGGTAATTACTGCCTGAACATAGACTGAGTTAAAGAAGGTGGCTTTTCTTATTTTAGTGTGCTGCTAGAACAGTACCCCACCATGGAGACCTAATTTGATAGGACACAGTTTGCCTCAGTCAAGGTCCTGAGAAGCTGACAGGGAGCACTGAGCTCTGGTCAGTGTTGCAGGTGATATAGTGGTCAGGGGGAGAAGAGATCAAATGAAGAAGGGTAGATAAAGCTGTGGAGGAAAAAGAAAAAATGTGGTTAAAAAAGTACTGTTAGGAGGAAAGGTAAAATGTGGTTTAGTAAAACAGTTTGGAAACACAGTCAGATAAGGCAAGCAATCAGCTTTCAGAAGTATTTTGATTGGATTAATGGGGTAAAAGATAACAGGAAAAAGCTAATGGTAAGGAGAAGACAAGTATTGTATGAAATAAGGAGAATATGGAGAAATGTAGACAAGTGTAATTTAAAATGTAATGTATAAATTTATTTATCTGTATTTCTATTGAGAATAGAATAAATCAGAAACTGATGTCTCTGATAAAAGACAGTTCAGGGCAAATTAACATTTTTTATTTCCCATGCCCAAAAAATTATGAAATGTATAGTTTCATAAAATATATTTAAGTGATTTTCCTTATGTAAATAAAAAATGTATTTATATTTTTATGAAATTTATTTTGGGAAAAAAAAGTCTATTTTTCTTTCTGTCCTTGAGAGAAAATCTTTAGTAGAAATAATTTTTGCCTTATGTTTCTTGCTATCTAGTAATAACTAAGAAAGCAACATAATGGGTAACAGCAAAGTTTTCTCCTCTCCAGAGCACCAGCAGCACCTGCAATTATTTCACAAGTACTGCAGTTCCTCTGCCGTGTGTCATTCTTGACTTAAAGTTATTCAGAAAAGCTATTAAGCACTACATAATTGTGAACAAATTGGAGGTAATAAAGACAAGATCAGCTAACATGACTGAGGGTCTAGAAGGATTGATTTACGAGGAAAGATGAAAAGAGAGACAGTAAATATGTACAGCTTGGCCAAATGGTAGCTGGGGATGGAGAGCAGGGTAAACATCTACAAGAACTGTGTTTGAAGAATGTTGTCATCACCAAGGACCAGGTACATCCATGGTGTAACCTCACTCAACTCAGCTTCAATAATGTTACCTCAGGGATGAATTTGGCCATGAGAAAGAGAGTAAGGGAAGATGAAGAGCTATCAAGGGAAGTCTGAGGGAATATAACTTTGAAAACCATAGGAAAAATTGGAAAAAAAAAAAAAACCCAAAACTAAAAAGCTAAGCTACATATCAAGAAAATCTTAACACTGAGATCTAGAAGGCTAATGAATTAGTTAACGAATGAAAATCATTTTGAAGATGAAAAATGTTACTCAGCTATAGCTAAGTATCATTATTAAGAGAAGAGCTGAGCAAATAATCTGTAATGAATTATGCATTCAGCTAGTTAAGAGTTAGATTTTTAAAGCCACGTGTGGGAATTAGATGCTCAATAAATAGGTGATTCACATAAACATAGGTGCTACATTTCTCTTGATGCCCTTGCAGTTCCCATAAAAACAGAGATAAAAACATACATATGGATGCATACACATATATATATATATTTATTTGTATGTGTGCATGCAAGTGTGTTATGAGTGTTTAGGCACTCACGCACAAGCCAGAAGCACACAAGTACATGAGAAAACAGGAGGTTAAGAAACGCTAATGAGAGTACATAGGTTTCTTAGACATGGTAGTTGGTAAAACAAATTCACAGGATGTCCAGTTCTGACACTTCGTATTGCACCTTCCTGTCTTTCACTGACACAGAGTTTTCAATTATTCATGTGTTACCTACCAGAATTAAGGCTCATAAAAATCTAACTTTACATAATCCTTATAAAAATGTGTAAAATCAGGATGGATTCAGCTGGTATAAATACGTATCTTTGCTAAAATTGAGTTGTATCTATTTACACCAGTTGAAGATCCAGATTATATATGTCAAAGCCAGAACAAGACATTAAGAGCAACCATTGAGCATATTTAACTCCAGAGCTATCCCCTGCTCCTCATCCCAACTCTAACAACAACTCTTAGAAAGTTCTGTCCCTGTACAACTCTAAACTTTCACTCTTTCCTTGCAAAATTTGGTTTTCCTAAGCTGAAGAGAAATCTTAATTCTTTTCTGAACTACAGGCATACAAAAAGGTAAAACGATTCATATTTTTTTCATCAATTTTAAGATTTTCAGTTTCCTCTTTATGTTTTGTAACTTTTCTGGAGAAGGGTCAATCTCATAGTGTAACACTGTATAGATAGCAGTTGTCATCTCAGTTGCATGTCCTTAGGCCATCATAATTCAGGTAAGAACAGTAATGTATGTGTGTGGCATGTCTACCAGGAAAAATCAGTTTAAAAATGTGACATTAAATAATCACCAAATTATTTGCTTAATACTGGACAAACATTAGAAAAAAAATATACTAGCAAAGAAAATACTAAGCAAATATTGCTATCAGATGCCTCTTCAGGCACACAAACAGGTGAAAACCTGTAAAGTGTTACTAATAGTAAAGCAGACAAACACTTCAGATCAAGTATTATTGAGAAGCAAGGTTCAACAGTAATGTGCATGTGTATATATATTTCCACTTAAATATTCATGTGAGGGAGAAAAAAGGTGAGATCAGCTAGGAATAATGTGTGTTTTGTTACGGCCCAATATGGAACTCCTACTAATTTAGTTATTTAGGGAAATTATTTCTAATGAGAGACTTAAAGAATGTGGAGCACTCCTTCAATACCAGATTTCTGACTAATGATACAAACAAAATAATGCACCTGAAGTAATTTAAGAGAGATGGAAAATAATCTGAACAAATAATAAGCATTTCATGTTTACAATCAACATCGCAGCTGTAGAAGTAAATTAAACGTAAGAACATCTATCTTTAACTATTATATTCAAATGATAGTGTCTGCATACTCTGGATATAGTAAAACTTATAATAAATAAACCAAAATGCCTAGAAAAAGATAATTCTTTTCTTCACATACTTAGAGTGAGCTAAACTTAGTCAAAAGAAACCATGTTCTTCAGATTACCATGGGGAAGCACTTTATAATAAATTTCTGGAAGAACTGATACTGAGTGGTAGGAACATACTAAAGAACACAATTTGCTAGGCACTGTCACCTCCCCAAAAATATCTGAACAGTTTAAATGATGTATAAATGCAGCTGACCCTCATTCTACAGTACACTGTGAAAGTGACAGTCCATACATCAGAAGAAATGAATAGAAACCAATTTCTTTATTTGTTCAATACTGTTCATTTTCTTCTTTTAACAGATGGAAAAATCCAGCTGAGCAAGATTGTGTGCATGTATTAATAATACTAATTATTGTTAATAACAATGTGGTATCAATAACGCATTATTACTAAGTAGATAGTACTACTTACTTTTAAAGCTCTGACTGGACACTGTTTAGCTAAATTAGAGTTTTTTCTGCCTTCAAGGGATTTAAATGCCTCAAATGACACAGAGCTTTATGTCTTTACATACACAAACGTCCTAGACTGTGATTTACTCTTCTTCCCAGTCCAGATGAACTCCAGGACCTTCAAATGTCCTATCCATTTCTGTTAATCACACTGATCAGCTTTACAGAAGCGTCTGCACATTTATTAAGTTCAGCAAGTGTCATCAAGCAGATTGATAGGTATCATCCAGTGTAAATAAGGCACCAAATTATACTAAGCAGGTGTCTTCTTCTGAGTCTGTTTTGTTCAGTCGTTTTCAAAACCCAGACACAAATCTCACAAAGCAATCTACTCTGCAGTATATACCCTACCAGTGCTTTAGCTATTTCAGGTTACTTACATGCTCTTACCTTTCCTCTCAGTCTACTGTTCTAAGGAAGCCTCCAAACTGGCCACTTGTCAGAGTGATACGAATATATTTTAACATCAGCAGGACACAGAGACTGGGGTCATTTCCCTTGGCTTTTCCAATTACACAGCTTGCTGCAAGGAGCTGAATCAACCATGAATGTCATTCTGCTTGTACTGGCCGGGAGGGTGCTCTCTGCTCGGCCCTTGGCATTTAACCATGTTGAATTATGAATGCGCTACCAATCTCCCTGTTTGCCTCAGAGCTGGAAAGGATGAATCACAGGGACCTTTTCTGAATTAGATTTTAAAGTGGACCGTGCAATTTCTTCTCCACTACCCTCTTCTTTTTTTTTTTTTTTTTTTTTTAAGCAAAGTTTATTCACAAAGCCCCAGTTATCTCAAGATTGGCTAGATAATAAGAAATAACATTTGTTCGCAATAACATCCTGTCATAATACACTGTGCCATTTCTGAACATGTCACGTGTTTTATCTAATATTAGACAAAAGTTGGAAGAGAAGCCAGGGCAAGTTTTGTATAATCAAATGGATGACATTTTGCTATCTCTACCTTTTAAAAAAGGAACTGCAGCAAAACCTGTGTAACATCATTGTACAAGATGAAACATCTCAGACAATGGTAGAGGAGGTAAAGAAGATATTAAAACTGTCCGCATCAACATAATAAGTTGAAATCTGAAGAAATTTTTAATTTCTTTTTTCAGTTCATTTGATTCTGGCAGAACATATAAACCCACTCAAACCAAAATTTGATGTCTGGTTGTTTCTCTGTAGAACATATGACAACAGGGCAAACTTGAAAATATTTTCCCATCACCACCTTCTTAACCAGCTGGACAGTGTCATTATGGCATTGGGATGAACAGCAGAAATGAACCCGGATTCACACCATCTGACATTAGCACCTAGGAGAAGTTTAAGTTAAGAACATAGTTTCTGCAGGTCACCTTGGTTGTGAGCATTCAGAGTTAAATGATTCCAAAATGACATTTTAGATGATAGGTAGGAGACATCAATATTGAGACACCCCAGTCTCTCTCCGCTGACTATGCAGTGAGTTTAGGAAAATGACATTTAGATATCTAATTTAGACAACTCAGCAATGTGCCTTAACATCATCTGGGGTAAGTTTATCTTTTTATATATATATATATATATATTTTCAGGTTTTAAGAGTTGTTCTTGTCCCTAGCTATGATAATTTCTTCAATTAGAAACTGAAATCACTGTGAGTTAAAGCCAGAAACTCATGTAATGGAAATCAACAATTGTTCCATGAACAAGGAAAACTACTGAACATTTCTAAAAATTTGGGTATTAAAGCATTCTAAAGAGGGAAGTGATTTCTAATTAGTTCCATTAGTCCAAAAATGACCAATTAAAAACCATATCTCTGGTGTACCAGATTCCTGTACACCTTTTTTTTTTTTTTTTTTAATGAAGCAATAAAAAGTATTTTCCTGGATCAAATTGATTCATCTCAAAAATAAAAAAGAAAATAGATGCTTCTGCCTCTCTGGAATTTTGCTCCAATTTACCTAGCAAAGGCCTAACTTCTTTGTCCCACCCGCAAATCCCTTACATAATTTTGTCCGTTTATTTGTTTTCATCCTTAGTGCTTCTGATGATCCTAGTACAGCAAACATATTTCTTTCGAAGGTCTTCTACAACTTGGTGGATTAAATATATTAATTCCTGCATGAGTCTTCTGGAGATTTTGAAAGTGTCTAATCTTTTTATAATGCTCTCAAAAACAATGTGTTGGATGAAGGAGTAGAAAGTGAGAGGGAGAAGACAGCAGACAGACAAAACTGTGACATCCTTTACACATTTGCAAGATGGAGTCCACTTGCTGCTTCTTAAAAACGTTAAACATTTTCCTGAGTGGAGATAAAAGTTCTCATTATTTTTCCACCCTTTCCAACCACCAACTCACACATATGCTCTTGTCTTGTGATTAAACAGAAGGCTATAAGGCTGTAAGAACTGTTCAACTTAGAACCATAAATGACTGTAACTACACACAAGTACATGAAGAGTCAGACCTTATGACATGGATTAGGAAATGGTAGCTATATACTTTTCAGGCTTTTGGACATGAAACAAAACAAAATCACATACTACTTTTTTTTTTAGGATATTGTGAACAATATTTTTTTTTTCAAAGTACTTACAAATCTCCTTTTTCAAACTGGCAAAAATTTTCATTTCCAACAAACAAGTATTTATCCTTCAAATATTTTTCATAAAAAAGGGCTTTGTTAAATCAGAGAATAATTGTCACTTATGTTGTACAATTACATTAAAAAAACCCAACAACTAAGAAACACACCCAAAATAAATGAAAAATATCACAATATAAACACTTTGAAAAAAATGACAGAAACATGTATTATCAAATATTAATTGTGAATCATCAATACCTAGGGATTTTTTTTTTTCTAAGCAAAATAAATATTAACTGTCATTTGGCCTTCTATTATCAAGAAAACCATGTCAGAACCTCTTGAAGAATATCTAGCCTCCTCCTGTTTATCATGAACCTCTAGGAAGATGTCATGTTAAATGCATAACTGTTTGAATACATTTGTTAGCTGACTGGCATACACCATACTCATTATGTCTGCACAATATTAACATGCCTTAGCAGCTCTACCTACACACAGGGTTATATTTTAAGCAGTACCTAATAAATGCATTTTAATATATTTTAAGCAGTACCTACAGTTAGAGACGGGACACACTTCTGATTTCTCAGCAACCGGTTAAGAGTTTTCCACAAGCGAAAAGCTCTCTAAGAGCTAAAGATCAGGGCAGCATCCATGCCTACCAACACATCCCAGCATGCCAGGCTTGGTGTGGTCACTTAGTACCACCCAAAGTTAAGGCACTAGAAAATCTGGATGTATTCTAACTACTCTTTGATAGGATGAAAGAGATGCATTCCATCTGCTTCCCTTGAGGACACAAATCAAATCAGCTTCTTCTATTCCTCCCAAGAGCATGTTTTAGACCCAACAGATCAAGAAATAAGTAACAAAAACTTTCATTTAAAGTTGACAAACATTTCTATACGTAGCTGTAAGGAAAATGTCATTGATGTAAAGTGTGTCAGGCACAGCACTGAAATGAGGTGAATTTTGAGTATTTTTATGTTAGTCTCAAATATATTTCATAGTTTTAGCATTTACTACTACTGCTGAATTTTAAATAGAAACTTAAAGATTCAACTTCGCTATTTGAGTCATTTGGGCCATTATATATGAAACTTATAATTATTGTGAGGAATCATATCTAATACTCTGAGTTAATAATTCTAAAAAAATGCCCACAGGGCCAAACTGTGAATTCCTTATTTGCACTGAAAAGCACTTATTCACATAAGTAATTTTTCTGTTTCTGGGGTAGTTGGCTGTCTAAGAAGTGACTTTAAGTGTGATTAAAGGTTTCACAATCTGATATTTAAGAACATAAACTTACACACGTTTCTGGTTGGTTTGTGGTTTTTTTTCTGAAATTAAGAGTTTGAATGTGCCAGAAATCTAAGCATCAATGCACTTTTTTTCTGTTTATTTGCTTTTGGTTACCATTGTTTGATTTTTAGTGGTGGTGGTTTTAGGGTGGTATTAGTTGACTTGTGTTAATGTCAGTGATCAGTGTGGGCAACTACTAGTTAGCATGTTTTTCTGCTGGCTACCCTAACTGCTAAAATAACCCTCTTGAGATTTCCCATCAAAATAATGAAATTACTTGCGAAAAAGTTCCCACCTGTGCTTTGTAACACACCACATTAACTTGCTGAGCCCATATAGATAATTTGACACACTCACAAAAACTTAGTCTAGAGCTTATGAAAATCTGTCAAGCTTTTACTTTACTTAAAGGACTCTGAAAAAATAGTACGGATAGGCACATATGTAACATAAATTAAAAAAAAAAAGAAATAGAATGCGAACCATTTTCCATTAAACTTATTTATTTAACTTCAATATTGTGAAAACGTTGTGTTGCCATTGTACACCTTGGTTTTCATTTAGGCTATATAACTGATGTTACATTTAATTATCTCAGTGTTGAACATTCAGTGGTAAGGATTACTGCTTAAATGTCAGTCTTTGTATCAGCAGTTTATCTTCTTCTTGTTATTACTGTATTTCCTTTAGAATTCAAATTATGTTCATGGTTTCTTTGTTACTAATTCTGATTAATTATAATTTAAATTTCTTCAAGAAGATCACCCAAATTAGAAAGACTCTGTAATTTTTTATAGGATTTAACTGAAATTCATCCTGCTGATGAATAGCTCACAGTTGTTGAGAGGTCAGTCATATCTAATGGTATAAACATAATAAATGTTCTCTCACCGTGACAGAATATGAATCTGGTTTAGAAATGCTGTATGTGAAAGCTTCTGAGTCATATGAGGAACAACCACTGATATGAATTAAACAGTATGCCATATATTAAGCATTATTTTGGAATGGAAATACTCATCACAAAAAAGTCTGTGAAATTTCTAGAAGTTCTAGTAGATTTCAGTGGCTGTATCACACAACCTTTCTAAAGTGATTAGTAATAATTTTAAAAACTGAAGCTATATAAAAATAGATCTATGAAAATGTAATTATGAATGTATTAATTCCTTTAAACAACCAGTAAAAATATAAATAACCTACTTGATCAGACTGGTATACCTGACCAATATTCTGTCTCCAAAAGTCATAGAATCACAGAATCACAGAATGGTTTAGGTTTGAAAGGACCTTAAGATCCAGACCTCCTGCCACACACAGGGACACCCTCCACTAGACCAGGGGGAAAAGACACTGAAGAGGAGTCATACTACCACAGCCCCCACACGCCATTACCAAGGCTCTCACACAACAGGCTGCAACTGTCTCCAGCACTGCCAACCACTGTACTGCTTACATCTGCTTCCCTCCCTTCTATGGTTCTCCCAAACTAGTCCACTCAAGTGCTTAGATCTCTGCACCCCCTATAGCCACCCAAGAAAGTAGATACTTACTGTATAGACACACAGCATCCTTGGAGGGAATACTAGTCAGGACTCCATGTGTTGAAGGGGAAGGCCATTCTGAGGAAAAGGCTACCTCCTCTCCCTGATGAAGCCCTTTGAGCACAAAGTGTTGAGCTGGAAGTAGCATGGGGCTACTCCTCATCAAAGATTACTGTATTGTGCCAAAGATTATCTTGCTACAGCTCAGTCCATGCTGATTTTATCCACTCAGATGAGAGGCTCACCACATGTCCCAGGGAATGCTACACCACAAAGAGCTGTTCTGTTTCCTCCACAGGACGATATGCGAGATTGTTCTTGGAGATCTGCCTTTACAGGGGATCTTGACCACAAACTCATGACATATTCCCCTAGCCCAGGTGTGAGAAGTTATTTTATTTAGATTCTAATCAAAACTTCTCAAGTTCCTCTGTCTGGATCAGTTGGATCAGGAGGTCTATCTTAGCAGGTCAACTGAATGTCCGTTTCTGAGTATCTTACAGCTGAAAGGCTGGGGAATTTTGTTGTACAACCTATTCTTTTATTTCAGCATCTAATTATTTCTGAATGTATGACTTAGTCTCATTGACATTCAGTAAAAGTCAAGGGGAATTAGGGTTTGAAATTTACCTTTCAGAAATTTTCCCCAACAGCTACTTATCCCAAAGAGTTTGATAAAAGAGTTCACCAACATTGACCAGGAACTTTTAAGAATAAATCAATCAGTAAAATGATTACAATGGAGCTACCCTGATTTCTGTCCGCTAAGGATCATGGCTTTAAAACACCAATAAGGTGCTATATTATGAGGAGCAAGACATGTCTTATATTACCATAAAGATGTATTTGAAAGGCCCTTGAATTCAAGCAGGAATTCATACTGGACTTGTTCACAGAAAGAATCTAGCTTACATTAGATGAATAAAATGTTACCAAAATTTCATACTATTTGCAGCATCAACACAAAAAACCTTAAAGTTTCAGTTAGTGTCGTGAAAAAGTATTTGTTAGAACTGCTCTCTCTAAACTCTCATTTCAACTTGCAACTCTGCTTTTTTTAGGATCCTTTATGCTGCTTTCTTGCATGACAGAACATTGTGTGATGCTGCTTTGAATAAGTCTGCCAGTGCTACACTGTGGAAGAAAGTACTACAAAATGCTCAAAATGAAGAAGTTCTTGGTGCTTGGGGGGATTTTATGTGTGTGTGGAAGGAGAGAGAAACTCCATGGGGACAGCTAGATTCTCTAGCAAAGCAAGCAAGCAAGCAAGCAAGCAACCACACACCCCCTTGCTTCAGAACTAAAAATCATTATTGCCACTATTATAAGTCAGATTAAAGTGCAGCTTCATTGGAAACATTGTAGAATATCTGCAGAAGACTTAAGTTAAACTATGATATTAATAAGCATGTTTGAAAAATGTTTCTTTTCATATTTTTTAAATAAATAGATGCACATAGATAAGTAAGATAAGGTACATAAGGAGTGTAAATATGTTTTTCCAAAAATATAATTTCTGGGAACAAAGTGACTGTGGATGAGACTTACAAACCTCTGAGAAACCTCTGTTCCTGCTGGTCTTATTCCTGTTGGGGGAAAAGAAAATTTCTTTAGTTTTGGAGATATTTACCCTGGCAGTACAGATGATAAAACTATCAAACCAGTTAAAAATATCGTCTGGCCTGCTCTAGCTCTGTTCCTTAACTTCCACCATCATTGCATCTGCTGAGGATACAGAGAAGCACTATTATCTTCATTATTTACATTAACTGATTAATGGGAGATTAAGACCTAGGCTCATCCTATCTAACTTTAAATAATTAACTCAAGTCCCTACACACCACAGGCTCCTTCCATAATCAATTGAAAGGCATTCTTCAAGGAGATGACTGGGAGGGTTAAAATCTGATGAAAGTAAGTGGAAAACTGACAATGCAGTCCCTATTGCTGGTCCCAGCAATAAAGACTGGAGACACATGAGGAAATCTGCACATGAGATATATTGTAGATGTCCCAAACAGAACAAGAGTTTCAGGTGAAATTCACGCCTTTTAGATGTTGATGCCAGTCAATGCTAGACATGGAAAACAAAGTGTTGTTAGACCTATTCCACTCTGTTTGGGAAGAATTTCTTGTCACCTGAAAGACTTCACTAGGAAGAACATTAACATGAGGAAGGTAACTAACAAAAAAACCAAACCAAAGACCTCCTTTCCTGCCCAGACCAAACCCACAAAAGAAAAAGTACTGAAAGAAAACAAGCAAGTCCTGGGTCTTGAGGTGAACTGTAAAAGAGGCTGGACTGGAAGAAGGCTTAACACCATTACTAATAGTAACAAATAAAACAAAACAACTAAATGAAAAATGAATGCCAGGAGAAATAAAATATAGCTGTAAGGGCTATTTTGGTAGCATATATATGTGCTCAGAATATTAGTTTCAGGGCAGCTTGTAATAAGACTCAAAATAACCTTTGTCTGTATTTAAATTAGGAAGTACAGATGATTTTCTTTAATGGTATTTACTGAACACATGAGTTCCTAGACATTGACTGCCAGAACAATTAATACTGTTCTTGTTAAGAGCTCTTGCTAAGACAGGCTTTGGTTTCACCACATACTGCTCAGCTTGACTGTGCTCACTTATAAATCCAAGCTGAACACGCTCTCCCCATTGCAAGGATCACTGGGTAAAAATCTACCATTAACTTCATCCAGAAGCTAGTACCAGACCCTGGAATAATCCTTTCTGGTTTTGAAAGTAGTGAATTATTTCTCTTATGGAAAGCAGTAAGCATTTTTACTATGGCCTTCAGCATAATTACATGATACATACAGATTAGCTGATGAACTGAGTTGCTAAGCTACTGTCTATCATATCCGAAAAATCATGGCAGTCAGGTGAAGTTCCCGATGAATGGAAAAAGGGAAATATAAACCCCATTTTCAAGAAGGGTGTCGTGGTTTAACCCACCCAGACAGCTTGTCCACTCGCTCCCCCCGCCCCTTCTTGCCCTCCCCTATTCTCCGAGGGATGGAGAGGAGAATCAAAAACAATGCAACTCCCACGGGTTGAGATAAGAACAGTTTAGTAACTAAGGTATAACACAAATCACTACTGCTACCACCAATAATAGTAATGATAAAGAAAATAACAAGGGAAGAGAATACAACACCCCATCACCAGGCGACCAATAACTTGCCCCTCCCAGCCCAACCAAGCACCAACCCATACCTCCTCCAATCCTGCAGTCCACTCGAGCCCTTCCGGGTAACTCCCAGTTCCCCCCTGGGCATGATGTGCTGTGGTATGGAATACCTCTTTGGTCAGTTTGGATCAGGTGTCCTGTCTCTGCTTCCTCCCGGCTTCCCCTCCTCCCTGGCAGAGCATGAGACTCACAAAGTCCTTGGCCAAACCAAAACAGCATTGTTTTTCAGCTCTGTTCCCAGCTGAAAGTCAAAACACAGCACTGCACCAGCTACCAAGAAAGAGAAAAATGACTGCTACTGCTGAACCCAGGACAAAGGGGAAAATGGATGACTCAGGGAACTACAGACCAGTCATTCTCAACTCTGTGCCTGGAAAAATCTTGGAGCAGATTCTCCTGGAAGGCATGCTAAGGCACATGAAAAACAACAAGGTGCTTGGTGACAGCCATCATGGCATCACTAAGGGGAAATCTTTCTTGACCAATTTGGTGACCTTCTATGATGGCGCTACAGAACTGATTGACAGGGGTAGAGCAGTTGATATCATCTACCTGGAATTGTGCAAAGCATTCGACACTGTCCCTCCTTGTCTCGAAATTGGAGAGCCTTCAATCTGGTAAGTGGATGACTCAGTGGATAAATAACTGGCTGGAAATCTGCATGCAAAGAGTTCTGGTCAATGGATCAATGTCCAGCTGGAGACCAGTAGCGAGTGGTGTCCCTCAGGGATTGGTGTTGGGACTGGTCCCTGTCCCTGGGTACAGCAGCAACAGTCATTTCTCTCCTTCTTAGTAGCTGGTGCAGCGCTGTTTTTGACTTTCAGCCTGAGAACAGAACTGATAACATTGATGTTTTTAGTTGCTGTTCAGTAATGTTTACTCTGACCAAGGATTTTCTAAGTCTCATGCTCTGCCAGGGAGCAGGGAAACCGGGATGAAGCAGAGACAGGACACCTAACCCAAACTAACCAAAGAAGTATTCCATACCACAGCACGTCATGCCCACTATAAACAGGGGGCAGTTACTCAGAAGGGCTAGATCACTGGACTGTTCTTATCTCAACCCGTGGGAGACACATTCTTCCAAGTCTCCTCCTCATCCCTCTGGGAGCAGGGGGAGGAAGACTGGGAGTGAGTGAGCTCCTGCACGGTTCTGAGTTACCAGCTGAGCTTAAACCATGATAATTCTTGTTCAACATCTTTGACATGGACAGTGCGATTGAGTGCCCCCTCAACAAGTTTGCCAGTGACACCAGGCTGGCGGGAAGGAATGCCATCCAGAGGGACCTTGACACACTTGTGAGGTGGGCTGATGCCATCCTCATGAAGTTTAACCATGCCAAGTGCAAGATCCTACACCTGGGTCTGAGCAATCCCAGACACAGCTACAGGTTGGGCAAAGAAAAGATTCAGAGCAGCCCTGTGGAGAAGGACTTGGGGGTGTTGGTTAATGTGAAAATGAATATGAGCCAGCTTCAGTGTGCCCTTGCAGTCCAGAAAGCCAACCGTATCCTGGGCTGCATCAAAAGGAGTGTGACCAGGAGGTCAAAGGAGGTGATCCTCCCCCTCAACTCTGCTCTTGTGAGACCTCACTTGGAGTACTGTGTGCAGTTCTCCTGCCCTCAACATCAAAAGGACATGGAACTGTTGGAACAAGTCCAGAGGACGACCACGAGGATGATCAGGGGACTGGAGCACCTCCCATATGAAGATAGGCTGAGAAAGTTGGGGCTGTTCAGCCTGGAGAAGAGAAGGTTGCATGGAGACCTCATAGCAGCCTTCCAGTATCTGAAGGGGACCTATAGGGATGCTGGGGAGGGACTCTTCATGAGGGACTGTAGTGATAGGACAAGGGGTAATGGGTTAAAACTTAAACAGGGGAAGTTTAGAATCATAGAACCATAGAATAGTTAGCGTTGGAAAGGACCTTAAGATCATCAAGTTCCAAACCCCCTGCCATGGGCAGGGACACCTCGCTCTAAACCATATTAACCAAGGCCTCGTCCAACCTGGCCTTGAACACTGCCAGGGATGGGGCATTCACAACCTCCCTGGGCAACCCAATCCAGTGCCTCAACACCCTAACAGGAAAGAATTTCCTCCTTATATCCAATCTAAACTTCCCCTGTTTAAGTTTTAACCCGTTACCCCTTGTCCTATCACTACTGTCCGTAACGAAGAGTCCATCGCCAGCATCCCTATAGGCCCCCTTCAGATACTGGAAGGCTGCTATGAGGTCTCCACACAGCCTTCTCTCCTCCAGACTGAACAGATTTGATAGATCGGATATAAGGAAGAAATTCTTTACTGTAAAGGCGGAGACGCAATGGAGTGGGCTACCCAGGGAAGTTGTGAATGCTCCATCCCTGGTGGTGTTCAAAGCCAGGTTGGACAGAGCCTTGGGTGACATAGTTTAATGCGAGGTGTCCCTGCCCATCGTAGGGGATTAGAACTACATGATCTTGATGTCCTTTCCAACACTAACTATTCTACGATTCTATGATTTTATGGTTTTTTCATATGAACCTGAAAGAGTTGGGAAAAAACTGATAATAATTTTTAAAAAATAAATAGCTATCAATAGTACTTCAAGTATGTGAAGTATGTTCATCTGCAAAGTCTTTATGGTTTGCTTTTTACTTCAATACCAGCACTAACACAGTGAGCAACAAGTATATAATGGGTTAAAGCATTTTTTTTCTGCCTTGGTGAGTTTACAAGGAACAAAGCAAAAATAAATGAGTCCTTATCAACAGAAGTCACAAATATACTCTGTAAATTAACATACAACAGATGCTGCAAGAAACAATGCACCAACAATCCAGATTAAACAAGGATAAAGAAAGAGGATTGACAGGCTCTTTGTTATCTTTTAGAGATGCAATTGCAGGTTTCCATACTGATAGTATGATGAAGAGATTCCAGTCTCAATAACTCTTAAAATCCAAGGTAACACCACTGGCTCCAGTAAAGTCATTCCTGATTTACACAGGTGTAATTGAGAGTAAATATATTTTGGCCTAATTGTAGTTTTCATCCTTTTATGCATTCTAAAATATCTATGGTATCTGCTTTACCAGAAATACTCTCCTCATTTTTAAATTATCCGTACAGAAAAATCCAAAAGGTGATATGAGTGGGCTTTTCTGTATGACTGCATCTTTTAATGTTCACAATCCATATGTTCATATATTTAGAAAAATTACTTTTTTCATTTATTATATAGCAAAACTACATTAGGACTCTTCATTAGGGACTGTAGTGGTAGGACAAGGGGTAATGGGTTAAAACTTAAACAGAGGAAGTTTAGATTGGATATAAGGAGGAAATTCTTTCCTGTTAGGGTGGTGAGGCACTGGAATGGGTTGTCCAGGGAGGTTCTGAATGCTTCATCCCTGGCAGTGTTCAAGGCTAGGTTGGACAAGGCCTTGGGTAATATGGTTTAGAGAGAGGTGTCCCTGCCCATGGCAGGGGGGGTTGGAACTTGATGATCTTAAGGTCCTTTCCAACCCTAACTATTCTATGATTCTATGAAAACCAGAATGTATTTCCAAGACAAAAGGTTTCTTCTTCTAAAAACGTTATCTGGCAGTAAGATCACACATAAGTGCTCTCCCACATGTCAGTGGGGATTGTTTAATAGAGTGCCCTATTCCATCACAAGCATTTATTATACTGGGCTTTAATTTAGACCAGAGGCACATGCTGATAAAAAGCAAAAATCACCTGAATAGTAACATCAGGTTTTGAACTATACTCAGAAAATGAAGTACTTTGGAGCAAATGGAGCCAAGAAGCAAAGCTCATTTATGGAAGTTGGAAGGAAAGATCAGAGAAAACAAAACAATCAAATATGATTCAGAAGCTATGCTTTTACAGTTCAAGGCAACCAATCATGGCAGCAGTTAAAACAATAGTAACAGCACTTGCCCTGAAGCACTAGTGACCCACCTGATTACTCATTAATGCAAGAGAATCATGGGACCTGATAAGACAGGGTAAATTCCTATTACTGCTTCAGGAAAAGGTAAAATGTCATTCCACGGGGCTTTTTTTTTTCTCCTTTCAGCAAATTCCCACATACAAATGTGCCAACTTCAATAGTCCATGAGCTTTAAATATTTTACCAATCTCTTTGGGTTTTGTCTTTCACTTCAGGGACTCAGCTTGTACTTTTAAAATGTGCTTTTTATTCATATGGGAAGGTTGTGGGTTTTTTGAGTTTTTTTGTTTGTTTGTTTGGTTGGTTGGTTGGTTGGTTGGTTGGTTGGTTGGTTTGTTTCGTTTTGTTTTTTTCCGCAGACATTTAAATAAGCAACTAAAAGTCAAGATACCTGTCTTCTATTCCCAAATCTATTCCTCTTTCAAGCTGTCAATGGCTCTGTCCTTGTTTACTAGTCTGTAGATAGAAATCCTAATAGTTATCTACCTCAGAGGGGTTTTGTGAACTTTAGGACTTAATTAATGGTTGCAAAGCAATTTGAGTACCATGGGTAAAATGCTTTCTGTAAGTACATGGTAATCATCATAGAAATAACAGCCTCTTTACCCCGGTAGATTCCTTGCAGACTTCAGTTCTATAAGGTGTAGGTAATCTGAGTGCTGTAAACCCCATACAAAGTCCATTCAAATTCTTCAAATAAGGTTTCAAGCAAGAACAAATGTGAAATAAATCTGTACTCCATAAAACAGGAGTGAGGCAAATCAGGCACTGTGTGTCCTGAGGAATCAGATACAGTGTAGTCAGCTCACTGATCTGTATCAACACATTAATGATTTATGTAGCTTTTAATTTACAACACAGACATATCTAAAATAATCAGGTAGAGGCAAGCATTAAAAATTCACTGCATGGGTCATAAAATGATTAGTTATTCAAGTGACTTCAGATTTGTATTTCATTAAGGAATATTTTTAATTTACTTTTAAACAGTTTATATATGGAGATTTAAGAACTGTTAGAAGCCGATTATGCAGAACTCCCACTTTTATGTATTCAATATATTTAAGTCCCTTTTTTTTCAAGCTGTTTTAATTTGTTTGAAAGCACATGGAAAAAATATGGCTTGATAATTTGGGGGGGGGGATAAATTCTTTTAATTTACAGAAAATTGTGGGTCTATTTTATTTGCATTTTTCATACATGCATGAAAGCAGAAAGAAGATCAAACGGGAGTCTGCTCTCCCTACTGATCCAGCCTGATTGTATCCTCCTCCCTCCACTATAACAAGCTCTCAACTTGGAGCTGATTGTAGCTTGGCTGCATTTAAACAGCTGCATTCCACTCAGCTGCCGGAGAACTGGTTTCCTGCTTCATTGCAAGTGTTTACTTTCTACTCCCCTTCTTGATCAGAAGATTGTTGCAGATGCTGCAGCAATCTGTAAAACAATAGCAAGCCTACAGTCAGTTTAAATAGAAATGTATCTTGCTCAGGTTATTTAGCAACTTTTCCCCTTCCTTCCTTTTTTTCTTTTTGTTTTGTTTTTGGGTTTGTTTGTTTGTTTTTAATCACTCTTTTTTTAATCATTTTTTTTATCCTTTTGCAGCAAACATTTTCAAATGTCTCCGGCAACTACCCAAACTAATACAATTATGTTAAAAACATCCTTGCTCTTACCAACATTGTCCTAGAAGCAGTCTTGATCATCATGCAGGTAGCCTTTGTGTTCTGCTTTTTAACTATTTCTTTATTCACTTCCATGCCTTATCCTGTATCCCTGTAGCTTTTAACTTAAATGGATGCCTGTCATGTGGAACTTTATTGAGGGCTTTCTGAAACTCCAGATAAATCATGCTGTATGCGTTGACACTGCCAACCTTGTCTCTAACCTTCTCAAAGTCAAAAGAAGTTAGGCAGATTCCTGTTTTTCCATATTCACAGTTTGACTTTATCTTTTGTTGAGGAGATTGTGGGCCGTACTCCCAACAGATGTAAATTGCTGCATCTCCGTGAAAATCAACAGAATTGTGCCATTTTACACCCTGTCTTAAAAGTCTTTGCCTTCTCTGCCTGAACAAAGACTCTATTTTTGAAGCATACTGTAAATGCCCAAGTTTAATGATGCAGTGAAAGTTTCCTTAAAATATGGACACTCAGATACGTAAGTTATCCACAGCAGTTTAATGCCCCTGCATCTTCTTTCCTTTTTTCTCTTTTACTTCCAAACTTGCTTAAAATGAGCTTTTCCTTTCCTTCAAAACATTAACAGAAGGAAATCATAATTGAAAATTTTGAAAGAGACATTGGTCCATTCAGAAGGACCTGAATCATGTCACATCCAAGTCTGGTACTACTGATGTTGAATAACAGAGGATATGCATTGCCTAAAATCTCTGCAAAATAAGTCAGTATTTTGTTGGAGGGTTCACAGATTTTGTTTTCATAAAAAGGACACAGAAAATCCCAGATTTTTCAGATCTTATGCTTTTATTATTATATTTCTGTTTTCATCACCCTGAAATTTCAAGGAAGGAAATTTTCACATTCAGACAGAGTTAAAATGCTCGACATGTTGAATTTTATTTTTTTTTAATGCAGTGTAAGTATTTACACCATTATTGGGCACCCCAAATCAAGTAATAGTACCTAATACATGCCTCATAACATTGAAATTGGGTTCTGGAAATGATCTATAATTTGTTCCTTCTAGAATACCAGTTCTAAAAGCATTGTTGGCAGCTTTTCCTCCCTTTTTACTAGCCAGGATACAAAAATTTTCCTAAAGCCATTCAAGCTTTTTCACAACCAAGTACAGCAATCAGGCACAATTTTTCATCTGCTTTGTTGGGACTGATCCAAAACAGTCCTACCCTTGGTTTTCCTATGAGCTGCATCTTCATTGCCAAACTTCTGTCCTGCCCTGTATCAGTGTGCAATCTGATGTTCCTTGCTGTCTTGGGCTGGCATAGGGGCATAATAACCCATGCCACCTATTGCCCAGCACAGTTGTGTTCATGAGCTCCTCTCCTTAGTGACCCTTCAGAAGTCTTTCCCGTTTCTCTTTGGACATCTGATTTTGGAACAAAGAAGGGGGGTGGGAAACAGGTTGGGAGGAGGAAGACGGAGGAAGAGATTAGTGTATGGAAGTGCAGAAAACATGCTTTATCTATATGCCTTACTTAGTTTCATAGTACTGTATATCCCTTACTGATATTTCTTGTCTTTAGGGACTCATGTAATTTATGACAGACATTCCCATTGCTCTTATGTGAAAGAAAAAAAACATTTCTCATTATATTATCTGTTCTCGCTCTTGTTCAGACTATTTAATGACTCATGTGGGGAAGTGGTATTAGGCCCATTTGTATCATTAATAACATTTAAAAGCATGTCCTCAAGATCCCAAGAACCCCGAAGGCAGGAGAAATCCTTTAGAATTATTTTAGTGTGCTTTCACTGCATCCTGTATTCAAAAAGAGGGAAGCTGTCCATAGGTGAACTTTATACAATATATTGAGAATTCTCCCTTAGCTCTCAGTAACCTTTTGCCTTTGTGTTTCGCTGGAACTTTGGAAGGTATCAGGTGCAGAGTGCTGTGCCTCTTGCTTTCAAGATCCGTTTAATACATCAACATTGAAAGATAGAATTTGACCTTCCAAGTACATGTGATCCCTACTGTAGTCTTCACAGAACTGTACTACAGCATCACAAATAACATATGAAACTGTCCTTCTTCCTGAAAAACAAACAAATAAAACAACTGCAAAGAAAAAGACTGTAAAACCAGAAAAACACTGTTGTAAATATGGATACCCATTACTAGCCACAACCGTGATCAACTTGGGTAAATTCTCATGTCAGAAGATCTGTCTTTCTGAAGACAGTAGTAACAATACCACAGTGCTCCTTTTGTTTCAGAAGTGAGACTGTCTACCTGTTTTACTGGCATCCTGCAGGGGAAGACAGATGCTGTCTGAAAAGGTGTCTGCAAAGTATGAAACTGGATCCAACTCAGACATTAACTATTGCCAGCACTTTTTCAAAGAGAGACATCTCAAATGTACAACACTTGTGATGATTGGCTATTCCCTACAAATAGCTACACCTTTGGGCTTTTTCATCTTCTAAGCTACTGCTGCTTCACCCTGCTTCTATTTTAGCAGAAACATCTTATGGCATCACACCTACTTAAAAAAAATCAAGCAGCATTTACAATCTGTATCTTCCTTCCTTTGCTAACCTGAGGACAAAACAAATGAAAGATGGAAGAAAATGAAAGACTTAAATGAAGATTAAGGTAGCAGAAATTCATTTTAATAAGTTGAAATCTTAGGCTTTGCTTCATAACTGGTCAAGATCAAATTCTGATACCACTGGAAATCAGGAGACTAAAGAAATGGTGCATGACAATCCCAAGTAGATGGCAATTTAGTCCTTGAATGACAAAATCATAAGTCCAGCACTTAATGGAAGTTCCCTCTCTGGTTTCTCTACTAATATATGTGACATTTTAATGTCAGATGATGTGCTTAGTGTAATTATGGCATGCAATTTCTCCTTGAGTGATGAAAAGCTTATGCCTTTTTGTCCTTCACATAGTATTTTCAGATCACTATGAATTCTACTTTTGGTGTCTTCTCCATATTGACACAGAGTATACCGGGGGTCAGCTTTTGAAAATAAATATGAAATATCCAAAGATTACTAAGGAAAAAAATCCCACAATGAAACCTCAGGACATTTCACAGAGGTCTTCTAATTCCTGGCAAGAGTTTTGGGAATGTTCACAGAGTGGTAATAAGTCAAACAGCGCAGTAACTGGTGTGAGTCAGAGGCTGTCTTTGTACCCTGGGAGAACTCTATGAAACAGGATTAGAGTGCTGGAACATCTAGGTCTTGATTTTCCTTTTTAAGAACAAGGTTGGTAAACAAATAGAATAAGAAAAAAAAAAAACAAAACAAAACAACCAACCAAGCAATCAACTAACCAATGAAACAGGAAAAGAATGAAAACATCCCAACAAACTCTCCCCTTGTAAACACGTTTCTTTGGTATTCACAAAATATATCTCTTTACTATAGACCATAATAAATTTGGTTTACATATTCAGGTGAAACTCATAAACTGTTTGGAAATGCTGAAAGTCAGAGAAGGCTCATACGACTAAAGTTACATTTTGTCACTTCAGACAAAGGATCAGCAGAAAGGAAGACAAAAGACATCTAGAACCTGGGGAAAGGAACGGACAGAAGGTAAAAATAAATAAATAAATGAAGAAAAAATGATAGAAATCTGCCTGGAATGCTATAAACAGATTCTTTACATGGAAGGATATTTTTCCAGTTAAAAAAAAAAAAAAAAAAAGAAAGAATGCTTGGAATGATGAATAGATACACACACATGCAGTTACAGTAGACATCTTGTTGCAGAACAGCTCTGCATCGGTAAGAAATGTTTTGGAAACTGCATCTCGAATGGACCTCGTTCTACTTAAGCACTTTCTGTAGAAGCTGAATGGAATAATTCATCTTCTAGTGCTGGTGTAATATTGGCATTTTCAGTCCAAATGCTAAAAAAATTACAGTTTTCCTTCATGCTGCTATCTACAGAAGTGTCATTGCAAAAGACACTAAGCAATTAAATAGTCACAGACAGTTTTTGAGTGAAGCTAAGTCATTTACAGATAGATAAGAGTTCCTGCCCAATTTTTTTTTAATTTCTCCATGTTTCAGTAGTTTCCTTTTTGTTTACTTTTTCCTTGCTCTTTCCCTTGAATTTTTTCTTTTTTTTTTTTTTTTTTTTCCTGAGGAGGAAATAAGGGATCATATTTTTTTATTAATAAAAAAGAAAAAAGGAAGGGAAAAAATACCAAAAGAACAGAATTTGTCTTTATGAAAGAAAATACTGTAGATATTTTGCCAAAAAGGACACATAGTGAAAATATATTAGTTCATTTGAGCTGTATGTGGAAAATACATATTTCCTGAAGCAGGTGGTGCGAATGAAGAGTATAGGAAGAAAAATGTCTTGCGTGGAAAGTATTCTTCAAAATGTGATTTCTCTCATCACATGAGGAGGCAGCAAAACATTGAGCCACTGAAAGCTGCAGTGTTTTCTAGCAGGCTGTCTTTGGAATCTTCATTTATTTAGTTATAAACATAGACCTCTCAGTTTGCAGTGTTCTCTGAATTTTTTTATACTTTCAGTGAAGAGGTGGACAGAAAGATAAAGAGGTATATGAGGTAATGAGGTAAATGGGAATGCACAAACACACGTACACACACAGAAAAAGGAAAATATGGAAATAAAAATGGGGCATAGTGGTATAGCAGAAAAGATATAACCTTGTATCTTTTGATGAACAACTTCTAGTAGAATTCAATACCTTTTTGCTTTTGTCTCTGTTTTTCTCATCCACTACGAATAGCTGAAGTGAGGCAGATACTGACTTCATCTAATAAGAGAAGTGTCTAGTATTTCTCTATTTAATAGCTGATTTCCTAGAATATAAAAATATAGGTCAGCCAAAAGAGTTCATAAACATGTGTTGAATTAACAAATCAATATTATTTGGCTTAGTTTTCTTTTGAGGTGAAGAACTAAGACATTTTGGAAAAAAATCAATGACCATTTTTGATCCAAATCAGATTCTGATTAGCATCACTTGCATAAAACCTGAAATTCTAACCAGACTTTTTTTTTACTATCCTACCAACTTCCAACACCTTCTCCACTGCTTTTATCGTAATCTAAAATGTTACTATTTCTTTTTTTAGTGTTGCTTAAATAAAGAAAACACAGAAATGTATTAAACTAACTTCAATGTAGTTACAATTTACATGAAAACAAAAAGTGCTTTATGAAAACCTTCTTTATACAGAATTAATGATTATATTTATGCAAATAAAATATTCTTATATGTGTTCATTTTTCATCATAATATACTTGATGACATGGGGAACAGTGAAAGACATAAACCTAGGCTGAAGCTATTTGCAAAAAAAGTATTTGTTTTCATTTTGGTGGGGTTTTGGTTTTTTTGTGGGTTTTTTGTTTGTTTGTTTGTTTTGTTTTTCCTGGTCCAAATATGTTCTGAGTGTTGCTGAGACTTGTATAATCCAATGAGGAAAATGCATGGTGAGGGGAGGTATCATCATACTCTTTCTTCTGCAAGTAAGACTCTTCCCTTCACTAGGCACTTACAGACTGCAGATCTGCCTTAAACTAAGCAACTGGACTTCCTCTTTCAGTAACTGGGAAGAGGTAAAACTAGTCCAGCTGTTACTGTACTTACACAGACTGGGGGAGAAATAGGCAGAAGCATTGAAACTGATCTCACAGGATAAAGATGAGGAGAACTGGCATTTCACGTGAAGAAGTACAGTTTTGGTAACATTTTTAATAGTTCATTGAAGTCAATATAAGAGAAAATACTGCACACTGCTTAGTGCACTCATTGGGAAGGAGGGTCATGGATTCAAGTCTGCGCTTCATCAGCTGGCAATCTTTTCCCAGCGACTGCTTCATGTAAAATTCTAATGTTCAGGATGCAGGGAATTTTCCCTCTCAGATGGTGCTATAGGCATTGGGAGGTATTTTGTCATAGTTTTCTTATTTATACTTCCTCATTCTAACTAAATGACTGATTAGACAGAACAGCTTTAGTCTTTCCACATTAGGCATGAATTTAAGTGATGACTTAATTTTGGTTTCAGTGGATACCTCCCATAGCTTCCCTTTACATAAAGGAAGTCACACTGTAAAGATGAGGAGTAAATGGCACAAGTTACTTGTGGGGAGATTCTGACTGGACACCAGAGGAAAAATTTTCAAAATGAGAGCAATCAGCTGTTGGAATAATCTCTTGAGGGGAGTGCTGGACTTCCCAGTGTTGGATGATTTTAAGATTTAGCTTGACAGGGTGCTGGGGCATCTAGTCTAGGTGATGCTTTGACAAAAATGAAAGTTGGATCAGATGGTCCTTGAGGTCCCTTCCAACCTGGGATTCTAAGAATCTATGATTGATATTTAAACATGAGTAATTGCACGCCCTCTAATGGTCCACCCCATACAACAGATTTTCAAGCAGTTGGAAGATGGTAGCAGCAATAAGTAAGAATAAGTCAAAGGAAAAGTATGACAAATCAAGATGGAAGTGTCAGCACAATGTTCTTCCACCACTGAGAAATCCCTTTGCTGTGCTCTGCAGGGCTTGATGCTTCTCTACATCATCAGGAAGTTTCTTTATATATGAAAGTGTCAGCAAATGCAAAATGTATGCAGGATTAGATACTAGGTTGATGGGAACAGAAAATGTGGTTGGGCGTGGCTACAGCTTCCAAATCCACTCTGTACTCGTAAATTTTACATTGATATTTTTAAAGGTTGTTTATGCTCACACATTTTTTTAATTGGAACTTGACCAGATTGTGCATATTTTACGATGCTGTCACTTTCCAGAATATCATTCACAGTTTCTTTTTTCTAACATTTACAAAATTTAATGACTTTTTTGCTATAAAAGATATAGGCATCTGCATTTTTTTTTTTTTAAATACAATCAGTTTTAATCTGTTTAAAACCAGGAGGCGGGAACATCCTGCTTGATAGTTTACCAATAAACAAAGATAAAAACAACAACAGGAACATACACCCCCTACTTTTAGACTAATATTTCTGCAAAACAGAATGCACTGTGCTTTTCTGGTTTGAATGAAAATGTAGAGATAAGAATAACAGGAAAGAGCAGGGCAGGATTTTTCCAGTGAAACTGCATTTATTTAAAAAAAGGTGTTTTTTTCATGGAGTGGGATGGACTATTAACCAGTTCTGAGGGAAACTCATTTAAGTTCCTGGTGAATCTGGATCTCCAGGATTGTCAGAACTTTTATGCTTCAATTGTGGGAAAATTACTACTGTAGGTTTCTTACAGCAACTATAAGACTAGCCTTTTACATACATGTTTGGGCTGACATTTTATTAACTGTTGTTAGCAACAAAACAAAAAAGAACCTTCAGACAAAAGCAGAGCCCAACATTTTGCTTTGTCCTACAGGAATTTCCTTTTGCTCTCTTAAATGGTCCTGTTAAGTCTGAAGACAAGACAACAGTGATTGAAAAATCAGGAGGATAAGATGTTATGAGTGATTAGGCACTTTAAAATGAGTTTCCATGGTATGAGTGGACTTTGTGGTATTCTGCTGGGTTGTTTTTTTTTTTTACATAGGGTTGAATATGAAAGCTGATACTATAGATCAGCTTCAATCTACAAGATTTCCTGCTGTCCATAAACTGAATGAGTACTCCATAGTAGATTGTCACCTTGTACCCATGTAAGTTTCACTGACTAAGAAATGGCTGATGTTGAATTAGCAGACAGGGAGACAGATACATTTTAGGACAGCAGTCAAAATTTAAAAGCATAGAGTTTTCTGGTTGGTGTGTTGCTAGGGACAGTTTGTCATTCCCAGATTGCAGGCAGAATTCTGCATATGGTACAAAAAGTACTGTACACAGTTTCAAAGTTTATTTTGTTGCTAGTGTAGGTCCACCCTATTTGACCTCCTTCAAGAAAGGAGGAAACACATGATCCAGGGCTCTGAGCACTGGTTTTGCATAAAGCCATTTCCTTGCAGCCTTCAGTGGATAATTCAGATATTCCATGTCTCTTGTTCCTCATCCATGAAATGAAGGTACTGGCATTTCCGCACCAAATGTGGAAATTTAACCTAGTAACCAGTCTAAAGAAATATCCAACCTATTGCTATTGAGAATGTCTCTTTAAAAACCCTTTTGCCCCCATAAACAGATCTAGTCACTCAAAACATATCAATCCGCACCTTGATTTATGCCTTCAGAAGCATCAGATAGTGACTTCTGAATAGTATTACCTATTAGTATTGTATTAAACCTATTTTTTTTGTCAGTAAATTATTTTCTTTGCCTTCATTTATGTGTCCAAGCAAACCATTTTTTTTTTTACATTTTTACTACTTCTGAAGCTTAGATCAATGTGTCTTTTTTCTTATTCGCAACTGTCCCTTTACCCAATTGACCTTCCTACAAAGACTTTCTTTGTTCAGATGCATTTATTTTTTATTCTTCTTTTTTTCAACTTTATTTTTTTTTAAATGAATCTAAAGGTGATTGTGTTCATCACTGTAAGCTGAATTATAATAGCCACTTTTGAGAATAGTGCTTTGTACAATGAACACCACTTAATGACGCTCTGATATAAAAATAAACCCAGGAGAACAGATAGTCTGAGGAACAGCATCCCAGAATATACAATGTAACACTCGTTAGAAATAGTGGACACTGATAATGCAAAACACACCAGGAATCTTTTGACCTGCTGAAGTTCCGCTGTGCTACAGTACAACAGAGATCACCTTTTATTTGTCCAACTTTTAATAGTACAATGAGACTGAATACTGAAGGAGTAGGGAGAGACAGGAAGCAAGCCTAACTAAGAAATCCTTCAGTGCAGAAAGTACTGCAGACAAATTAATGTCCGAAACTGGGGGGAAAAAGAATTGTCTATTGGCTGTCCTTTTGTTCCTAATTTGAAAAGGATTACAGCTTGTGCAGCTTAGAGAATCTGATTTTGTTGGTTTGCTTGCTGCAATCCAACATGAAATGATTCCTTCACTGATTTCCTTACTCCAGTCCAAGGTATAGAAGAAGATTATAATTTTCACTTATGGAGGTTTTCAGAAAATCAGTGGTGATTTAGAAGCACTTTTCACAGGGTGACCCTTTGCTATGTTTTTTAATATCTAGGGACTTTAATCATATGTCTTCCCTTGAAAAACATCAGAAACTTTGCGACTGGATATCCACCTTAAGGGCCTGATGTATGACCAAGCAGAAGCAAGCTAGAGAGGTCCTTCCCACATCCTTCACGCTAATTCTTGCTCTCATGAAGTATGCAAAGTGACTGCTGTCTGGAACATTGTAGACTCTGAAACACTAACTAGGTCATTTGTTTTATCACAAAATGCCAAGGGAGGTGCATCCATAGTATCCATGGGCACAACCATCCTATGGTCACAGTCATGTCATGAAGTGGAAAGTAAAGGGGAAGTTAAACACTGTGAATCTGCTTTTGGACAGAACTACAAGGCAGGATGAAGAGCATCATGGTAAGGATAAACAATTCTCCGTTCTGTTTGCTAAACCTGCTATAAACTGTGGAGAAAAATACTGTGAACTCTATAGATTTCTTCCCCTGCCTGTTTACTCCTTTCTCAGAGTGCTTAGCTCCCATTTCTTATAGCTTGGAGAGTTTTTTGCTGTTGGTCTCAAATAATGTCATAATGGATATTTCCCTTATATATAGGGAGGGTCATTGCAGTCAAAGAAGTAATTTGCACTATCTGTAAGGAACCATTGGAAATTAATTTCCTTACAGAGATGTGTAAAAAAATTCATCAGGAGATGGAGCCTTAACATGCCTGAGAGTCTTGCACTGAAAGATTCTGAGCTTGTTGACACCATGAAGCTTCACCTAGCTCAACTGGATTCACATATACTGACTGTGCAAATGCAGTCCTGGTTGAAAGGAAAATGACACCCAGGACACAGGGTGACCTGTTTGCTTGTGCAATGATAAGTACACTGATGTGATTCATCTGATAGGCTGGAGGGAAGGAATGCCATCCAGAGGGACCCTGACACGCTTGCGAGGTGGGCTGACGCCAACCTCACAAAGTTTACCCATGCCAAGTGCAAGGTCCTACACCTGGGTCAAAGCAATCCCAGGCACAGCTCCAGGTTGAGCAAAGAAGAGATTCAGAGCAGCCCTGCGGAGAAGGACTTGGGGGTGCTGGTTGATGAGAAAATGAACATGAGCCAGCTTCAGTGTGCACTTGCAGCCCAGAAACCAACCGTATCTTGGGCTGCATCAAAAGGAACGTGACCAGCAGGTCGAAGGAGGTGATCCTCCCTTTTGCTCTCGTGAGACCTCACTTGGTGTACTGTGTGCAGTTCTTGTGTTCTCAACAAAAAAAAGGACATGTAAATGGTGGAACAAGTCCAGAGGAGGGCCACGAAGATGATCAGGGGACTGGAGTACCTCCCATATGAACATAGGTTGAGAAAGTTGGGGTTTTTCAGCCTGGAGAAGAGAAGGCTGCATGGAGACCTCATAGCAGACTTCCAGTATCTGAAGGGGGCTATAAGAATGCTGCAGAAAGACACTTCATTAGGGATTGTAGTGATAGGACAAGGGGTAATGGGTTCAAACTTTAAACAGGGGAAGTTTAGATTGGATATAAGGAATAAGTTCTTTACTGTGCGGTTCGTGAGGCACTGGAATGGATTGCCCAGGGAAGCTGTGAATGCTCCATCACTGGTGGTGGTTCAAGGCCAGGTTGGACAGAGGCTTGGGTGGCATGGCTTAGTGTGAGATGTCCCTGCCCATGGCAGGGGTGTAGGAACTGGATGATCTTAAGGTCCTTTCCAACCCTAACTATTCTATGGTTCTATGATTCTACGTGTTGGTGAGATAATTATGTACAGGCAATAATGCAGGATGAAAAAACAGGGCATACTTAGAGGTAATAAGCCTCAGACTCTTGAGCACAGTGTGTGAAACTTCAGACAGTACTTTGTTTAAACAGAGGTCGATGTTATGAGATGTGAGTCTCTAGACTGTGTCTGCAATCCTATGTATGATTTGCGAAGGTAGCTAGAAGAAGGAATGAGAAAGAAGAAAAGTCTGCATGCATAACAGAAGCATGTCCTTAAGTCATGTGTCCTTGGAAATGTTATTTCTCCCTTCTGTTTTGAGAGTTTATATGTTCCCAGGCATTGCATCACATCCCCTTTGCAGAGGGGATAATGCCAATGGAACTAGGCTTTTATATTCACAAAGAAAGGTCAACATATGCCTTTATAAGCATTGAAAGCATCCTTTTTGCACTTTCTGATGATCAAATGCATTGAAAGAACCAATCAATTCAGTGTAAGCATTTCATGTTCATCAGTGTATAGTCATGCAGGACAGTGCATAATGAAATGCTCCAAAATAAAGAATGGACAAAAGTACATCCCTATTAAAAGCATAGATTTATTGACCTATCGATGTGTTTAAAAGGTCTCTGCTCTGCTATATGTAAATAAGAACAATTGAAAGCAAAGGACAAATTCTTAGGAAGAACTGAAAGGATATGAATCACTCAGGCTTTCTGTAGCTGGACTTAAAAATTATTTTTAACTTGAGCTTGTCTCTAAACTTGTTTTCTTTTGGTATGATAAAAATAGGCTGTTTGCACAAGAACAATTCTTATCAAAATTAAAAATCTGCATCTTAGCTCTCTTGACTGGCTTTTTTAAAGATCATTAACACTTCAATGGACAGGAATATAAGAATTTATGACAGTCAGTTAAAAAAAAACCCAACAAAACAGAAACAAGTAAAAATGCAACAAGAATATTTAAAATTAATACAGAATGGAACTATACTAATTCCTTAAAAAAATCCAACCAAAGAAAACAAACAAAAATCCCTAAACAATAAATAAACAAAATGTCAACAATATTATACTTTGATTTTTAAATTAATTTTATTCATTCAAGTCCATAAATTCTTATTCTTTTTCTTACAAGGTAAACAGAGTACCTTAAACTGAAATCTGTAGATATAAAAATAATACTTCAAGTGTATTGTTACAATACCTATTTCTATCCAGGAAATAATATTGAAGAAAATATCTCTATATACACATACTTCTATATGCAAGTATATTTTAAAACTAACACTAATTCTTCCGTGGAGCTTATTGCCTCAAGATAACTTGGGAATTAAAACTTCAGGAAAGGCTTAGGATGCTGACAAATGATCGCTAGCAAATCTCTCAGTGGTTATACCTCTGTTCTTCTTAGAACTTCACCTTGCTGTACTCTGCAAATCACAGCACCCCGAAGCAGTCAGTAAAAGAAAAACATACTTTTCCCTGAGATGTTACAGATTGGAAGTTTTATTTCTAATTTAAATGAAGATGCTCGTCTTTCTTATGGTGCTGAAGTCTAATCACACGTACCTTTTTGCCAGCTTTGCTATAGGTCTAGGAGGAGGGGGAAGACAGCTAGAGGGGAAGACAGCTAGAGATGGCAGTATCTTAAACCACTGAAGCAAGGTTTTACAGATCTCATCTAACAGAGCCTTTAGATATTTTATACACAAAGGGACATTACAAACTTAAATTAATGGGGAAGGAAGGTAGTGGCAATAGAGGTTCCTCTACAGATTTTAAACACATATTTATTTTGATACTAAATATACCATTGAAATTAATGGAACCTTAAGCAGCTGAAGGTATTTGCAAAACTGACACATAGATTAAGATGCTTCAGTGCATAAGGGATAACTATCTGATGGGATTAAGAAGAAATACAGTTTAGAGCACACAGATATAATTAAACAGTTGCTGAGATTTTACCTCTTCTACTGAAGCATCAGATAATGGCTAATGTCAAAGACAGGAACCTGTATAATGGACCAATTTTGTGATCTAGAATAATGGGAAGGCATATATATCTGTAAACCAAGTTGAACCACAATACATGATTGGACTATTAATATATTCTTAAAGTATGAATATCAGCAAAAGAATTTTGGTCTTTAGGCAAGTGACAGAGATGTCATTCAATTTCAATATGAAAACAAATCATTTCAATTTTAAAAGCTCTACTAACTGCAGCAAGTCTTACCTTGAACAGTTCAGGAGAACACTGTTGGAAAGATAAAAACTTTTAAACTGCACCTGCTCTAGATAAGCAATGATTTGTTGGTCAGATGCCTGTTATTTGAGAAAAGACTGATAGTTTGAGAAAACCAACCTGAACATAACATATTTGGGGAGTACCAATTTGTCCTGGTGTTTCACTTATAGTATCTTTCCAATGCCTTGATTTCACCAAATAAAATTTGCAGTACTCCCAGGCGACAAAAGACAAAGTTGTTGGATCATTTAACTTCTCATAGTAGCCCAAGAAAAACAAGAGAAAAAGTGGAGTGAGAATGGTAGAAGACATGATCCTGAGTTATTATTAAAGTTGTGCAGATGGATTAGCAAGGTACTTCAAATGGAAGAAGGAATGTCCCAAACATTCTTCAGTCTTCAGACAGAACTTTCTGGGTGAGATTAGAAAATGTGGAACAGCATTTGAGGAAAGAAAATATTTTAATGCTTTCTTCCCTATAGGGTTCAGTAATTTTAATTTGTTTGGTTGTTGATATCCATCTACCTGCTCACAGTCAAGCATATGCTTACATCAATAAAAATATAAACATTGAACACCATCACTAGCATCACTGGACTTATACCATCCTTGTCAGCTATCTATAAAGTATTTCTTATTTAGTCAAAACAATGTGAAGTTTTGGGGAATCAAGTTTTCTGAGACTGTATTCACCCGGTTTTAAAGTTAAAAATCTTTCAGGATTTTTTTCTATTTTAACTACCAAGGTACTCTCTTCAGCAGTCACTTGCAACTCACCTAAATAATTATCCCTATCCTTGTATCAGACACCAATGTCTTACAAAAGTCGTAACAGTGAAAAACTAAAAACTCAAAGAAGTTTTAGTATGTCAAATTAACCTGTTAACCATAGCATCATAGAACAGTTAGGGTTGTGTGCATAAAATCAGTATTAGGTAACCAGTACTTCTGAGGCAAATGTCTTTTGGGTTTCCCTTTTTGGAATTCCCTACTGCAACGTCAAGTAAAATAAGCTAGAAGGCCAAAGTTACTGGTATTAGAAAGGTGAAGTCTGTAGGAAAAGAAAACCAAACAAATATTTTTATTAGGAAAAATGAGGAAAAAAAGAAAAAAAAAAAAACAGCAGGCTTTTGAGCACGAGATCTGAATAAGAAGGATATTTGCTTCCGTAATAAAGTTGATTTCTTTTGCTACAAATAGTTGACAGTCTTCTGTTACTTTTAAAGAAAATGAGCAGAAAATAACTTAGGAAAGCTAAATTTTAGAAATTTTTTCAGAAAACAATTAAGTAAAAGATATGTTTGGAAGCCAGACATACCACCCTAATAATCTAACTCGTCTGTAAAGGAGTCAACTAGTCCCTACAAAGTCTGTGAGCATAATACTGAAGATGACAGCCCTAGATCCAAAGGACCCAGGGCAGGTGGTAAAAGTTTGCTACGATCAAGGAATCACTTTCTGAGTTTTCTACTTGGAAAGCAGACAGAATGTTCAGAGAGACCAGTGTTTCAGCACACTTTCTGGAATAAGGGTGCAAATCCTGCACATCTACTCATGTTATTCACGCTATCATGTTACATTGCTATGCAGGAAACTGCACTGCTGTGCAAGCATGTAAATTAACTTCTGCTAAGATCAGTTAAGGTGGTTGTTCCTCTTACAAACGAATGCATCAAAATCTGGCCCACAAAATCAAGCAAAAATGACTTTTCAAATAATCTTGGCAGTGCAATTTTATTATGCAAACTTTGACCTCCAAATCCATGTTTACCTGACTGCCCTGGGTTTAGCAGTAGCGGTCATTTTTTTTTACTTCTTAGTAGCTGGTGCAGTGCTGTGCTTTTGACTTTCAGCCTGGGAACAGCGCTGATAACACCGACGTTTTTCGTTACTGTCCAAACGTTTACTCTGACCACGGACTTTGTGAGTCTTATGCTCTGCCAGGGAGGCGGAGAAGCTGGGAGGAAGCAGAGACAGGACACCTGACCCAAACTAACCAAAGAGGTATTCCAAACCACAGCATGTCATGCCCAGTATATAAACTGGGGGCAGTTACCTGGAAGGGTTAGATCACTGCTTGGGTCAGGCTGGGTATCGGTCGGAGGGTGATAAGCGGTTATATTCTCTTCCCTTGTTATTTCCCTTCTCATTATTATTATTGGTGGTAGCAGTAGTGGTTTTGTGTTATACCTTAGTTACTGAATTATTCTTAACCCGTGGCAGTTTACATCCTTTCAATTCTCCTCCCCATCTCTCCAGGAGCAGGGGGAAGGAAAGAGGGGTGGGGGTGAGTGAGAGAGCGGCTGCATGGTTCTGAGGTACCAGCTGGGCTTAAACCATGACACTGACAGAAGAGAATGGCTTTGAATTTAACAAATTTTGCCTTTAAAAGAATTTGCATATATCTAACATAATGGAAATTTTAAAAAGCTGCTACAAAAATGTATTTACCTGGCAGAACAGCTGTTTGGTCTCCTGGGTAAGTAGCTATTTTAAAAAACTTCACGTATACATATTTACCTCGTAGACTGGAACAAATATAGCCAATATTTCTTATCATACCTGAAATACTTAAAAATTATTTCTGCAAGGATATGAGCTAATGTGGTCTTCACCATTTTTCATGCTTGTCCTGAGGGGCAACATCTAAATCTAAGGTAGAGATGTTTCAGCAAAACTGAAAAAAAACCACAACAATTCAGACAGATCCCCAACAAAATCCAGTCAGTTAAAGTGTTCATTTGTTCAAACCAAAAGCATTCAGAAGTCAGGATCATTTCTGATGGCAATTTTGACATTTTTAGGAATAGCAATGGGAAATTCAGAATTACCAAAATCCTCTGGTTTAGCACTCTCAAATGAATATTTTAATTTACTTCACTGACATGGATTTTCTGTTATGTACAGATATTGTCTCAGTTTGATTTTGTCCTGATGTCAGTTGGGAGAGAGACCTGGTTTTAGCTGTATCAATTGTTTTTCTTCCTAGTAGCTGGCACAATGTTGTGTTTATGCTTCAGTCTGAGAACAATGGTGATAACACATCAATGTTTTAGCTGTTGCTGTTTCACTTATCCAGATCATGGCTTTTTCAGTCTCTCATGCTCTGCCAGTGAGGATTGCCACAGGAAAAAAATCCCCAAAATCTTTCTGGTTAAGGTAAAGGCAGTTTAATAAAGCAAAGGCTGCATGGAGTCCACGGAAAACAAAAGATCTTATTCTCTTCTTCCCATCAGCAGGTGATGTCTGGCCACTTCCCAGGAAACTGGGCTTCAGTACAGATAGTGGTTGCTTTGGAAGACAAATGTCATAAACCCCTCCTCCTTCTTTCTCTTATCTTTTATTGTTGAGCAGACACACTAGGGTTTGGAGTATCCTTTTGGTCAGTTAGGATCAGCTGTCCTGTGTATCACAGTATCACAGTGAAGGGACCTCAAAAGATCATCTAGTCCAATCCCCCTGCCGGAGCAGCAACACCTAGATAAGGTTACACAGGAACGTGTCCAGGCAGGTTTTGAATGTCTCCAAAGAAGGAGATTCCACAACCTCCCTGGGCAGCCTGTTTCAGTGTTCTGTCACCCTCACTGAGAAGAAGTTTCTTCTCAAGTTTAAGTGGAACCTCTTGTGTTCCAGTTTGTACCCATTTCCCCTTGTCCTATCATTGTTTGCCACTGAGAAGAGCCTGGCTCCATCCTCGTGACACTCCCCCTTTATATATTTATATACACTAATAAGGTCACCCCTCAATCTCCTCTTCTCCAAACTATAGAGACCCAGCTCCCTCAGTCTTTCCTCATAAGGGAGATGCTCCACTCCCTTAATCATCTTAGTTGCCCTGTGCTGGACTCTCTCCAGCAGGTCCCTGTCCTTCTTGAACTGAGGGGCCCAGAACTGGACACAATATTCCAGATGAGGTCTCACCAGGGCTGAGTAGAGGGGAAGGAGAACCTCTCTCGACCTACTAACCACCCCCCTTCTAATACAACCCAGGATGCCATTGGCCTTCTTGGCCACAAGGGCACAGTGTCGGCTCATGGTCATCCTGTCGTCCACCAGGACCCCCAGGTCCCTCTCCCCTACACTGCTCTCTAACAGGTCGTTCCCCAATCTATACTGGAACCTGGGGTTGTTCCTGCCCAGATGTAGGACTCTACACTTTCCCTTGTTATATTTCATCAAGTTATTCCCCGCCCAACTCTCCAGCCTGTCCAGGTCTCGCTGGATTGCAGCACAGCCTTCTGGTGTGTCGGCCACTCCTCCCAGCTTAGTGTCATCAGCAAACTTGCTGATAGTACACTCAATTCCCTCATCTAAATCATTGATGAATATATTAAATAATACTGGTCCCAGTACTGACCCTTGAGGCACTCCACTAGATACAGGCCTCCAACTAGACTCCGCCCCATAGACTGCAACTCTCGGCTTCTCTCCTTCAGCCAGTTCACAGTCCACCTCACTACCCGATCATCCAGACCACACTTCCTCAATTTAGCCGCAAGGATGCTGTGGGAGACCGTGTCAAACGCTTTGCTGAAGTCAAGGTAGACCACATCCACCGCTCTGCCATCATCCATCCACCGTGTTATTTCCTCATAAAAGGCTACGAGATTGGTCAAGCATGACTTCCCCTTGGTGAAGCCATGTTGACTGCCCCTCATAACCCTCTTATCCTTGATATGCCTTAAGATGGCACCAAGGATAAGGTGTTCCATCACTTTCCCAGGAATGGAGGTGAGGCTAACCGGTCTATAGTTACCCGGGTCCTCCTTCTTGCCCTTTTTGAAGACAGGAATGACATTTGCTTTCCTCCAGTCCTCAGGCACCTCTCCCAAGACGTTGTCCAAGCCCAGGCTACTGGTGAAGGGAATGCTGAAGAGGCAGCCTTTTTGCTATGGGGGCACTGCTCAGCAGTGACCAAAACACTGGTGTCTTATTAACACCTCTTTAGCTACCAATATAAAGCACAGCATTATCAGGGTGGCTACTAGCAAAATTAACTCCCTCTCAGCCAGGCCCAATGCAAACATCTTAAAATCTACAGAAGAATTCACATGATTAATTCTAGCTGTCTACAATGTAGATATTACCTCAGGGTCTCTTCATAGTCAGTGGACATTTCTACGATGCAATTCATCTTATAGCAAAGAAGGCATCTAAAAGAGATCAAACGAATTGTTACCTGGAAGAGTCTATTATTCTTCACTAAGTATAGTAGAAGGTGGGTGAGTAGCTGAGATATACATTTTCAAACTGTTGATGTCTACATTTAGTTACAGGAATTCCTGTTTCTTTCCTAGCCTGTGCAGCAAAGGACTCAATAGCTGCAAGTCTGTCCACAAGACCGCTATAGCTCATACTGAACTGGAATTTGGCCTGAAAAAAAGGTCATAACATTCATAGCAAATACAATTTTCATTCTAGCCACATTTTCATTTTACAGGTATGCACACATGCATAAAAGAGCCTTTTTGTTTACGCAGAAAAGCATCAAGTCATTAAATCTGGAAAAGACGACAAACAGATGCAAGGGATTAATTCCAAACATGTCTGAAATCCATTAACAATGTTATCTAAGCCTCTCTTACAAACCTGAGGAGAAGACTACCATTTTTGCTGCATGCAACTTTGCTGCTTCTGGAACAGCCACTGATTTTTTAGAAACTTCAATCTAAATTATTTTCTCTCTTTTCAGGAGAGATGTCTGAAGTGTTCTTCTCACAAAAGATAGGGTGATGCAATCTTTTTCTACATACAAAATAAATATAGATTGAAAACTGGCCTTCTGTATTGGAAAGAGAAATCTAGCTTTAGTAGTGTCATAAGTGTGAGTATATTATGCACACCAGAACACACATATGCCTGCAATTGTGGCACCAGAATCCACTTGGATCATCCATCTGAAACAACATGCCAGGATCTTCTGTCTTAAGTAGAGAATACGACTGAAGAAACAATGCTTGTAAGGAGGTTTATCCTCTCTGAATATTTCAATTCCATAAGACAGATAGGATATATGAACAAGCTGCTGATAAGATCTGGTGATATAGAGCTCATATGAAAGTAATAATTAAAATGCTTGAAAGAAAGGGTTCTCTCTCTCTCAGTTATCTGCTTTACCCTTTATGTTCCATCCATTAAATAGATTTTCTTATATGCATGGTTTCTTAGATATTCAGAGAAAAGAGAAGCTTGAATCATGAGCAGACACAGACTATGTGAGTGCTTTAACCTTATGAACCTTTTCTTGTTGATATGAGAAAGAACTGACCTGGCTTCCTTAATTATGGGAGAGGATTTGTAGCTGAGAGGGACTTCCAAGTAGCCCAGAGTCTCTGAGATCACTTTGAAGAGATTTCTAAATCCTGTCTATTATAAATTGAGGGTTTTGGTGCTTCACTTTTACCCATATGTGTCCTTAAAAGCCTATGACCGTCTCTGGTGTCTGGCTGCCTTTAGACATTGCAGCAAAGAGCAGGGCATTGCCACATTAAGAGCAGCTCTCGTTTATAGATTGAACCATTCCTCTCCCCATGCTTCAGTCAGCAACTGAAAAATTATGACAGTATCTCTTGCTTTTCTCCCAGGAGTGGTGAAAATAAATATGAAAGAACTAGAGTTACAGTGTCTTCTTAATTAAGCTACTGTAGAGTAAGTTCTCATTTCACCCTGCAGTAAACCAAGAATAAATTACTGCTACCTTAGCTTGCATATGTATGTGATAGGAAAATCAGTTTGGGGGTCCTTATTTTAAATGCCTTTTTTGTTGTTTTTTTAAAGGATTATGATGAAATTCTTGGTTGGGAGGAGGGGAGAGGCTTTATTCAAACTGTTTGAAAGACAAGAAGGAATGGCTGTTGCACTGATGAAGCATAATGACATTAAAACTTCATTGCTGTATTTGTCAATATATTAGTGCAATATTTTATTGTATACATTATTAACTATTGCTGTTAAATGTTTTATGCTGGTCTGTTACATTTTTTATTTTGACTGTGATAAATTTTGATCTGAGAGACTTTTTCCTTTGGAACAAGAAAAAATGATAACATTACGTTAAAGGAAACTTTTGAGATCTAAAACAAACTTAGTAAATAAAAAGGCAGTATTTTTCTGCCTCTTCTTAATCTCTCCCTCTCCCACATGCTCTCTTTGTGTTAGTGCTCTATTCTTTGCTCAGAAGCTGAAGAGTTTATGACTTTGAAATCTGTATTGTTGGATGCTGAAAACTTTTGTTTTTACAGGATCTGTACAAAACATCAGTAAATTCCAAGCAACAAGCAGGAATTGGTTCAAGAAGAAACTACAGATGGATCACTAAGTAATACTGTCTACAGTTTGACAACCCAGAGGTAGTTAAAAACCCCACAAGAAATTACTAAATATAACATTGCAAGTTTAAACTACTGAATGGAATGTTAGGAGGAAAAGGAAAGAAATGGAGAATAAGATGATACTAACTCCAGAAGCCAAGAAATTAAAGGCAAGACTTTTGAAGGCCCTCAGTACATGTAGATTCTTAATAGGAATCTCACACCTGCCTGCCATTTGAGCCTTTGAAGAAATCCTCCTGAAATCCTTCACCTCTTTTTCATGTAAATGTACCACAGCCATAACAAAGTCATAGAAGGCTTGCACACCCTTTGACATAAAAGGAAGGAGGGAGGGAAAATGTGAATTACTGTATTGAAGGGGTTAATCGAGCCAAAGAAGCACTGCTTCAGAAATGGAAATCCAAAACCTGAGGAATAACAGAGAGGAGCCTAAATACTCAGAGAAGCTATTAAGTCATTTCATGTGGGGCTGAAAAGGAGTAGGTTAGGATTGGTTTCTGCTTCTTGTATTGCTCTGTTCCTGATAATAGTAGAAAGCCAGCCCCCTGGGCTGGTAATCTTGCTACTGCCTAAGCATCCTATTTTGGGGTGCTTGAGAAAAGCTCCCTAAGGGACATCTCCAGAGCGGACACATCTTCTGTCATTGTTATTGGAAGGTGACTGGGTGGAAACTGAACAAACTGCTGCTTGAATAATGATTGTTCGATAATCACTAATGAATGCTTAATACATTTCATAAGACCACAGACTGTGAATATGTTTTTCCACCTTATTTTTCTGTCAGAGAAGCCACCCACCACACCTATTTACTCCAGCCTGTTTGCTGAAGTTGTCTAATAAGGAACTTGAGGTCAATTTATTTAGAATATCCCTGCAGTCATTTGTGTAGACCATAGATTCTTTTGAAGAGATGTTGATAACTAGTCCTAAAGCAAAAGACTTAATTTCTTCTTTTTGCAAGTACCAGCTGTCCCTCCTCATCAATCTACAGCACAACTTAACCTTTTTTTTCTGTAAAGTCACAGTATTTCCTCAGATCCCAGTGGAGTACTATTTATGAGTGTAATTGTTATTTGCAATCATGCTACTAGATTGAACTGAGCTCTTGGTCATCCTTGACTGATCTTTCCTTCATCATCCAGATAATCCTATTTCATCTTCCACCATGATTATAATATAGCAGCCCTATCTAAATAAGTTCCTTTTTACAATTAACTACTAATTACTGAATTCTCTCTGACACCAAACTTCACCAGAGCTCCATGCCCATATATAAATTAGTGCATTTTGAACAGACTGACTGAAAAATGAAACTGGGGTTTTTTTCAGATTTTTGTATGGAAAATAATTTCTTTATAAATACCTACATCCACATATATACATATATGGTTATTATGTGCATGCATGTGTACATACACTCACGTATGTATGTAGGACAAAATGTTTTGTTTGTTCAGGGAGGTTTTGTCAGGGTTTGTTTAACTTTTATATATATATGGCTTTCTCCTCTTCCATAATATTTTGGGGGATGGAGGTTGTTTGTTTGTTTTTGTGCTCAAGAGAACCAAATTTTCCACGCTGGACTTTAATGGAAAATTCTCATGTTGTTCACTGTATACCACATATACATTCATTTAGGCTATAATGCTGAAGTTATGCAAATATTATTCTTTGGCACTTAGATATGTGAAGAAAAAACCTTTTTTTTTCATGACTGCAATAAAGGGAGAGAAGTTAGGGCAGCCACTTTCCAGATGTACACACAGTGATACCTCTTCAGCACTTGGTCAGGACAGACACAGAAAGAGACAACACGATACCAATCTGCTCTAGGGACTTCCACACATGAGAAATGGTGGCTGTGACCTCTATATCAGAGGCAAAAAAGACTTATCTGTCACCTCACATTTGCATTTCACTGTGTAAGTAGAGAGATGAGGGTCATGCCCTAATTCTTTGTCTCTGATTCCTGGAGGAGAAATAGTGCTTAGCAACCTAAGTGAGAAGCAGGACATTAAACTGCAATTATCAGTGACTCACCTTCCCCTGGCTTCAGCAACAGAGGCTTGTAATTTTGGAACTGGACAATCTGAGCTCTGTTTTTGCTGGATATTAATGGCTGAGGATAGCACAAAGTGTATCGGCAGCTGCAACATCCGTGAACATCATCAGCTGGTTAATCACAGTGTATGCAGTGTAACAACTCTATCTGATTAGCATCATGGGTGTTTGGGTTTGTTTTTGAAAGAAGATTTAGTTTCTTAAACGTTCTTTGGTGCCAAATGCTGTATTTTCCCAAACCAATAGGCAATCCTTTCCCTTCAGACCCTGATCCACAGAGGTAATTCAGCTCTTACTTTCTAGTCCATCAAGATAAATTACCTTGATTTACCTTCATGAATCTAGGCCCCAGAGTTGAAAGAAACAAAGCATAATAAGAGAGAAAGTATGACTGTCCCTGTACTGCACAAAAGCACAGAGAAATGGATTTGCCCAAGGTCATGTAGGGCACAACAGGAACAGAATTCAGGTCTCTGAGTCCCAATCTAACGTATTAAGTACAGATCCTGCTTTCTTCCCCTCTGTGCTTTTGTACTTTCATACATGGTACAGAAAAGACCAAGTGCCATGTATTATTGAACCAATCTCTCCTTTCTTAAGTTCCCAACTTTCTGTTGCAAAGCGGCTAAGCAGGAAATTAATCAAGGGTAAAAACAAAAATTAAAGGAATCTATAAATGTATTTCCAGCAATTTGCAACATGAAAGTTGGATCAATGCAATATGAATTAGAAAATACAATAGGAAAACAAATAAAAAAGGCACCTTTAAGTTAAGGAGCATCATTCATTCATTCCCACTATGTTAAGACCATTAAAAAAATCCTCATCTGTACTTCCTCTCTCTTTTCACTTTTAAGATGAATCTCATAATTTTCACTTTTACATATGCTTACACCCAACCCAATTTCAATGAGGTTTTCAGCTATATCATGCTCTTGTAAGCCCCCTAACCTTTGAAAGCTGTTTCGGAATTTGTTTCTCATATCTGGTTGGGTTTTTTTTTTATTATTATTATTTAAGGATCATAAAGTGGAAGTCAGGTTGCTGCATTTTCAGAGACAGATGAAGCAAAGTGTTCCGCTGGGAGTATTCAGCCCCAGTGCCTTGCTGTATTACGGCATATGGAGTTGTGTCTCCAGGCGCTGACATTAGCAGTCCTGCTTCAGGTAACTCATTTAGCTTTGGTGTCATTTTACAATAAATATACCATCCACCGACACAAATTAGACAGCTATTGAGATTAATTTTGAGGCACTATCGGCAACATCTTAAATCAAAAACCATTCTTTATTAGCATGCTCGGCTGTACAGTGCTCTCTTTTCCCTTTCCCCCCTTCCTTCCCTGCCACAAGAATAAATGAGCCCCCATGGTTGACACAGCGCATCAAGTGTTTTATAATAGTCTAATTGTAGCTAATGGTTTGTGCAGCTAATTAAGGCCCTATGAATTACAGTAATCAGTCAGCCTCATCTTCTAAACCAGATAGTTCTATTCAAGCGTCGCTTTAGGAAGGAAAAAAAAATAAAAAAGAGAAAGAAAAAGAGAGAGAGAATTAGGAGAATTCTGAAAAGAAACAGAAATAAAAGAAGGAAGAAGAAAAGAGAGCATAATGGTCTGGTATGTTCATTAGACTGCAAATAAATTAATAGAACTTTCTTCCATTTTTTGTTAGTTGTTACAGAACTGCTTATGTAAACTAACATAGGTCTTTGCATTATGGTTTGCAATAACAGAAGAGCAAACGATGGCGTTATTTCTGATCTAAGATATGTATTTTAATTATGGTACTTTATTAGAGAAGAATGTCTTCATTTGGGCAAAAAACCTTAATTATTTCTCCAGTTAGGAGAGAAGGGTAAATATAGGAAAGGTACACTTAAGCACTGGTTGCACTGTAGCTAAATGCCCTGGCAAAACCTGGAACCTTTAAATGCGGCATATAATTAATTTATGGAGATGTCATTGTTGCACATGAGGGGGTTTGGATACTATCAGGGAATGTCTACACTGCCCAAGATATTTACTGCACCAGCTCTTCCAGGCTGCTCTTAGGGGTTAACCCTCTCCTAGGTTGACCCTAGTAAGCAGCTAAGCACCCCAGAACCACTCCTTCACTTCTTCCTCCCACCCACAATGGGACAGAGGAAAGGGAAATAAAGAGTAAAAGCAAGAAAACTGAAGGGTCAGGATAAAGCTTAATAAGTGGAGAGAAAGAAAACAAGCAATGCAAATACAATCACCATTTCCCCTGTAGAGACCAAAGCTCAGCCAGTTCCCAACAAAAGATGTCCTACTCAATCCTCCCACCTCTCTGTTTTATTACTGAGCATGACATTATACAGCATGGAATAACCCCATGGTTAGTTTTGGTCAACTGCCATGTTGTGTTCCCTCCCAGTCCCTGTGCACCACCAATCTATGAACCTGATGGACAGAGAAAGAAACAGGGAAGATATTGATGCTGTGTAAATACTTTTCAGCAATAGCTAAAACATTAGTGTGTTACCAGTGTCATTTGGTCATAAATCTGAAACAGCACCATGGACTTTGTTGTGAAGAAAGTTAGCACCATACCAGCCAGACCCAGTACATAGACCTATTGCTACAATGCAGCGTATCTGTCATGCAGATCCTGGAGTTCTACTTTTACAAAATGGATTTGGCAGCAAACAGTTTTGGGTTCACTCTGTAGAATTTCCCTGATCCTGAGACATCATCAGAATAGCACAGGAAACGAAGTACCAGTTCAGCACAGCAGATTGAATTATCATCCCCTAACTTAAAATAATGTCAATATGCAAAATCATTGTTTCAAACACTTTAGAATCAATGGTAATTGGTGGTCAATTTTACCACCTAATTCTTCTATTTTAGACAGCTAAGGACCTACCTTTAGCCAGACAAAATCAAGTGAAGTATATCTCCCAATCACTGTGCCACCCTCTCCACCTTGAGGATAAATATGCACTTGGGTTGAAAATAAAGGCAGTAAAGGGCAAGTTCTCTTCTCCTGAAGAGGAAAACCTCATGTATTCTTATAAAAGTATAGATCAACATGAGACAGTTTGGACTTCAGCATGCTCCATATACAGAAATGGAAGACTGAAGTGACAAGAGAACTGAAGCACTGGGCTGAAATTTTACCAATATGAACTTCAAGGCTTCTATATACACCCACTTCGATTATATCTACATTAGCAAATTAAACTGCCCGAGGATGTTCCCAGATACAAATGCTCAATTTTCTGTACTGTTAAATTCTTATTATGCTCCCTGGCATAGGTTTGTTGTATCTCAATTAGCATTTTCCCAAACAATTGGAAGACCACAAACAAGAAACAGATTATAATAGGTAGTCTGGATATGGCCTTCCTCTTTTGAAAGTTAAGATTTTTAATAGTTGTCCTGGGTTTAGCAGTGGCAGTCATTTTTCTCTTTCTTGGTAGCTGGTGCAGGGCTGTGTTTTGACTTTCAGCTGGGAACAGAGCTGAAAGACAATGATGTTTTGGTTTGGCCAAGGACTTTGTGGGCCTCATGCTCTGCCAGGGAGGAGGGGAGCCAGGAGGAAGCAGAGACAGGACACCTGACCCAAACTGACCAAAGAGGTATTCCATACCACAGCACGTCATGCCCAGGAGGTAACTGGGAGTTAGCCGGAAGGACTGGGTGGACTGCAGGGTTGGAGGAGGTATGGGTTGGTGCTTGATTGGGCTGGGGGGACAAGTTATCGGTCACCTGGTGATGGGGTGTTGTATTCTCTTCCCTTGTTATTTCCTTTATCATTACTATTATTGGTGTTAGCATTAGTGATTTGTGTTATACCTTAGTTACTAAACTGTTCTTATCTCAACCCGTGGGAGTTGCATTCTTTTTGATTCTCCTCTCCATTCCCCCAGGAGTAGGGGGAGGGCAAGAAGGGGGGGAGTGGGTAACAAGCTGTCTGGCTGTGGGTTAAACCACGACAGTTCTTTTTGGCGCCCAACGTGGGGCACGAAGGGTTGAGATAACGACAGATCTGACCGTCACAATGCTGATTTATTGGATCTCAGAGTTGTTCCTCTTGATCTCAGAGCTTCAGAATGTTGTAACTTACTTAGAGCCGGTATTTGCTGTGTTAGTGTTTATCAGCTGTGGGGCTTGGGCTAAGGTTCTTGCCTCACTGTACTTTATGGCAATCACTTGTAATACGGGCGGGCTCCAGCAGCAGGACGGGACGGACGAGGCCGTGGACTGTTCCCTGGCGGTCCAGCTGCTCCTCACTGTCCTGGCCCTCGCTCTCACCTCTGTCTGCGTGAGGCTCTGGGAAGCAGAGCGGAAGCGGCCCCAGGAGCCGGCGGCTGCTGGAGCGGCCCGGGAGAGTGGCCCCGGGGACCAAGCGGGAGCGGGATCCGAGGCCGGCAGCGAGCGGCTGCCGGTGGAGGAGGTCGGGGCGGTCGAGGAGCGGGAGGAGGCGGCTGCCGAGCCGCGGGAGAAGGCGGCGGAGGAGCCGAGCCCCGCAGAGGAGCCGAGCCCCGCGGCCGAGCCCAGCCCCGCGCCGGCCGAGGGCATTCCCCGGAAGCCGCCCGCCGAGCCACAGGAGGATGCAGGAGACCCCGCAGCATTTCCCAGCAAGGCAGAGGAGGAAGATCTGGACTCAGGAAATGAGAAGCTGGTGGTGGGAGAGCCGGCAAGCACAGCAGCTACACCAGCCCCAGTGACAAGTACAGCAGCATCGTTTGAGAGTTCTGAAGGTTTTGAATGGCCTTTGGGTACCCTTGGGACCTGCCTGCTGATTGTGATGGTGTTCACTATGTTGGTACACATGCAGAGTGTGTTTTACCCACCACCATTGTGTCTGATCCCAAAATTTAAGCAGAGTCAGGTTTGGGTCTTGTCTGGGGTTAGACAACAATATGGGAGGACCAAGAGGTTTTCCCCAAGGCTGGACAGCCATGAGTGGCAGGGCATGTGGGACAGTATGGGCAAGTATCTAGTCCACTGGGCCCCTCCAGTGCTTTGGAAGCATTGGAGATGGAAGGACAGTGAATTATTTTGAGCCTGGTGGGACCATGACCCTTAAGGCCATCAGAGCAGAGGTGCAACATAGAGATGGACTCATGATCGAGGGGTGGACTTAGCAATGGACACTATTGCCCAGGTTATTCATGTGTGTGAACACTGCACACAGCCTCTCGTGCTCTGAAAGACTGTTACAAGAGATGGAGCCTGGCATCATGGACCAGATGGACTCAGCAGCTTTATAGGGACTGGTCCATGCACTAAGATAGAAGTGCACTGAGATCGGAGTGATGGTATATTGAAAATGTAGGATCTGAGCATGACGTGAATGGTATGGAATAAGGGGTGGATAATGTCCTGGGTTTAGCAGTGGCAGTCATTTTTCTCTTTCTTGGTAGCTGGTGCAGGGCTGTGTTTTGACTTTCAGCTGGGAACAGAGCTGAAAAACAATGATGTTTTGGTTTGGCCAAGGACTTTGTGGGCCTCATGCTCTGCCAGGGAGGAGGGGAGCCGGGAGGAAGCAGGGACAGGACACCTGACCCAAACTGACCAAAGAGGTATTCCATACCACAGCACGTCATGCCCAGGGGGGAACTGGGAGTTAGCCGGAAGGACTGGGTGGACTGCAGGGTTGGAGGAGGTATGGGTTGGTGCTTGATTGGGCTGGGAGGGGCAAGTTATCGGTCACCTGGTGATGGGGTGTTGTATTCTCTTCCCTTGTTATTTCCTTTATCATTACTATTATTGGTGTTTGCATTAGTGATTTGTGTTATACCTTAGTTACTAAACTGTTCTTATCTCAACCCGTGGGAGTTGCATTCTTTTTGATTCTCCTCTCCGTTCCCCCAGGAGTAGGGGGAGGGCAAGTAGGGGGGGAGTGGGTAACAAGCTGTCTGGCTGTGGGTTAAACCACGACAATAGTACATAGAACACAAATTCAGTGCTCTTTAGCATTCAGAAAGAATGGATTGTCCAAGATGCAGTAAATTACTGCTATGGATACCAAGCCCTACAAGATGCCCATGTTGTTTAGTTATAGGTTTGTGATCAGTGCAGCACTGATAGATGTACCAGAGTCAGCTCCAGATAAGACAGTGTGTTTAGATATCCCAAGTTTTAGCTGCTGAAGTCTGTTGTGGAATTGTCCAACATATGTCACTACTTATGGTACATTATGGTTCAGAGGCTAAGAGTTTCATTGCTTATGTTACCTGCAGAGCTTCTTCCTGCTGTAATTCTCAGAACCTACTTCCCAGCTGGGTTCAGAACAGCACTCTGCTTTGTGCCTATGTTTAGGGTTGGCAGGAGAAGGAAGCAAACTGATGTTCTCATGATGTGCCCCACAACCAGGACTCTCAGATGCACATCTCAGCTATGTGGAAGATTGTGCGTTCTGATCACTCCTGCACACAAAAGGAGGAGGGAGATGGTATCCTCCTGATACGTGAGCTCCCTCTCCCAGCAATGAAGGCACATTCGTAGCTTTGTGAAAGGTTTTGCCTTTGTTTGAAACACATTTAAAATGTAGAAAGCCCACATTTATTGGATGCTATGCATTAAACTAGAGACAAAATCATTGTTTGTGTCGGCTTCTTTTTAGAGTTTAATAATTACCGTTCTTTGGAACCAGAGGGCAACAGTGGTGGAAGGCATCTTTAGCAAAGCAGACAAAGAAGCTGGACTTTCAAAAAGTTAATACAGTAGTTGTACTCTGTGGAATCATTCTCAGAACCCCAGTAGTAAATGTTTCAATATTTTATAGAGACCCCTTGTCCTATCACTACAGTCCCTCATGAAGAGTCCATCCCCAGCATCCCTATAGGAGACCTTCAGATACTAGAAGGCTGCTATGACGTCTCCATGCAGCCTTCTCTTCTCCAGGCTGAACAACCCCAACATTCTCAGCCTATCTTCATATGGGAGGTGCTCCAGTCCCCTGATCATTCTTGTGGCCCTCCTCTGGACTTGTTCCAACAGATCCATGTCCTTTTTATGTTGAGGACACCAGAACTGCACACAATACTCCAAGTGAGGTCTCAGGAGAGCAGAATAAAGGGGCAGGATCACCTCCTTCGACCTGCTGGTCACGTTCCTTTTGATGCAGCCCAGGATACGGTTGGCTCTCTGGGCTGCAAGCGCATACTGCCAGCTAATGTTCATTTTCTCATCGACCAGCACCCCCAAGTCCTTCTCCGCAGGGCTGCTCTGAATCTCTTCTCTGCTCAGCCTGTGGCTGTGTCTGGGATTGCTCGGACCCAGGTGTGGGACCTTGCACTTGGAATGGTTAAAGTTCCTGATGTTGGCATCAGCCCATCTCACAAGTGTGTCAAGATCCCACTAGATGGCATTCCTTCCCTCCAGCGTATCAACTGAACCACACAGCTTGGTGTCATTGGCAAACGTGCTGAGGGTGCACTCAATCCCACTGTCCATGTCAGCGACGAAGACGTTAAACAAGACCGGTCCCAACACCGATCCCTGAGGGACACCACTCGTTACTGGTCTCCAGCCAGACATTGAGCCATTGGCCACAACTCTTTGTGTGCGGCCATCCAGCCAGTTCTCTATCCACCGAGTAGTCCATTCATCAAATTGATATCTCTCCAATTTAGAGACAAATATGTTGTGTGGGACAGTGTCGAACACTTTACACAAATCCAGGTAGATGACATCAACTGCTTTACCGCTGTCCATCAGTTCTGTAGCCCCATCATAAAAGGCCACCAAATTGGTCAGGCAGGATTTCCCCTTAGTGAAGCCATGCTGGCTGTCACCAAGCACCTTGTTGTTTTTCATGTGCCTTAGCATGCCTTCCAGGAGAATCTGCTCCAAGATTTTGCCAGGCACAGAGGTGAGACTGACTGGTCTGTAATTGCCTGGGTCATCCATTTTCCCCTTCTTGAAAATGGGGGTTATATTTCCCTTTTTCCAGTCATCGGGAACTTCACCTGACTGCCATGATTTTTCAAATATGATGGCCAGCGGCTTAGCAACTTCATTCGCCAGCTCCTTCAGGACCTGCGGATGGATTTCATCAGGACCCATGGACTTGTGCACGTTCAGATTTTTAAGATGGTCTCGAACCAGTTCCTCTCCTACAGTGGGCCCAAGGTCTTCATTCTCACAGTCCCTGCGTCTGCCTTCCAAGACTTGGGTGGTGCGGTCAGAGCCTTTGCTAGAGAAGACCGAGGCAAAGAAGTCATTCAGAACCTCAGCCTTCTCCAAATCCTGTGTAGCTAGTTCACCCAAGAGCTTCCTGAGGGGGCCTACGTTCTCCCTAATCTGTTTTTTATTTGCTATGTACCTGTAGAATCCCTTCCTGTTATCCTTAATATCCCTAGCCAAGTTTAATTCTAACTGGGCCTTAGCTTTCCTAACCTGGTCCCTAGCTTCCCAGACAATAACCCTGTACTCTTCCCAGGCTGCCTGTCCTTGCTTCCACTTTCTATAAAGCTCTTTTTTCATTTGAATTTTCCTCAGGAGCTCCTTATCCATCCAAGGAGGTCTCCTGGCCCTCCTGCTGCACTTCCTTCTAGTTGGGATGCAACACTCCTGAGCTTGTAGCAGGTGATCCTTGAAGACCAACCAAGAGTCTTGAGCCCCCCTGCCCTCTAGGGCTATATCCCATGGAACCTTACTAAGCAGGTTCCTGAAGAGGCCAAAGTCTGCTCTCTTGAAGTCTAGGGCAGTGAGCTTGCTGCACGCTCTTCTCACTGTCCTGAGGATCTCAAATTCAACCATCTCGTGGTCGCTGCACCCAAGGCTGCCCTGCAGTGCCACATTTCCAACGAGCCCTTCCCTGTTGGTGAGCACAAGGTCAAGCATGGCACCTCTCCTTGTCGGTTCCTCTATTACTTGCAGGAGGAAGTTGTCTTCCACACAATCAAGGAACCTCCTGGATTGCTTGTGCCGGGCCGTACCGTCATTCCAACAGATGTCAGGGTGGTTGAAGTCACCCATGAGAACAAGGGCCTGTGAGCGTGAGGCTTTTCCTATCTGCCTATAGAGTGCTTCATCCGCAGATTCCTCTTGATCAGGCAGTTTGTAAGTGATCCCCACAGTAATGTCTCCCATCACTGTTCTCCCTTTAACCCTGACCCACAAACTCTCTGTTAACTGCTCACCTGTCCCCAGACAGAGTTCCATACTCTCCAGCCTATCCCTAACATAAAGGGCAACTCCACCTCCCTGCCTGCCAGGCCTGTCTTTTCTAAAGAGTCTGTAACCTTCCATTCCAACACTCCAGTCATAGAACCCATCCCACCATGTTTCTACAATGCCTGTTATATCACACCCCTGTAGACGTGCACACATCTCTAATTCCTCTTGTTTGTTCCCTATGCTACGGGCATTTGTATTGAGGCATCTGAGCCAAGCTCCAAATGAAGCCGGCTCATTGGCTGGAGCAGCTGGAATATCTCTGCATTGCTCCGAGCATTTATTATAGGTGCTGGCAACTGACTGGGTGTGTTGGGATGGAATGATGCCCCCCTCCCCCAACACATCTAGTTTAAAGCCTCCTTGACCAGTCTGGCAAGCCTCCTACCAAAACTGCTCTTCCCCTTCTTTATTGGACCAGCTCCACCAGCCCCTGCTAGACCTGGCTTACAAACTTGGGTCCCATGTTCAAGACACCCAAACCCCTGACTGTGACACCACCCTTTTAACCATTTATTAACCTGGCTAATCCTCATAGCTTTTTTTAGGTCCTCCCCTGTATCCTGGAGAATAGACGAAAAGACTATCTGAGCTCCAGAGCCCTTAACCACCTCTCCCAGGGCTCTGTAGTCCTTCTTTATGTTCCCCAGGCTACTACTATCTATATCCCTAGCACCCACATGTATCACCAGAAGTGGGTAATAGTCCGTGGGGCTTACCAGAGCTGGCAGCCTCTCTGCCACATCCCTGATCCGTGCCCCTGGTAGGCAACACACCTCCCTTGAGACTGGGTCAGGCCGACAGACGAGTGCTTCTGTCCCTTTCAAAGTAGAATCCCCTACTACTACGACCCGCCGCTTTTTCCTGGCAGCACCAGCAGAGATCTTCTTTACTAGTGCATCAGCAGGCTGTTTCTGGCTCAAGTGTGTTTCCTCATGAGCCCCCTGCAGGACATCAAAGCAGTTCTGGGTGGGGGCAACAAGTTTAGGAGGAAGTCCCTTGCTTTTAGTCGTCCTTTTCCTCCTGTTTTTGTTGTGTTTTTTCTTTTTTTTGTCACCAATTCCCAGCTTCGAAGGTTAACAACCTCCTCCTTTCCTCCATGAGCTAGAGGGGAAGCTTGAGGACCCTGCACAGTTTGGGCAGGGAGCAAGCATTCCTGCTTCCTCTCAGCTACCCTGACATCTTGTAGCCTATTCAGAGCATCCTTCAGGCAAGCCACCTGCTGCAGGAGCACCTCCACTAGGGAGCACCGAGTGCAGCCCTGCCCATTGTGCACCTTTCCCTCACCAGACCAGTGCAGGCACTTTCTACACCCCGAAGTCTGCACTGCAGCCTCCCCTCTCATCGGCTCTGTCTGGGTGCCTACGGTGGCCACCGCCGGGGCAGCCAGAGCAGAGCTCCCAGACCAGGCCCTGGTCATACGGCGAGTGCTCACCATCCCGCTCGCCTGCCCGCGCAAACTGCCTCTACTCGCTCTGTTTGCCCGCCATGTTCGCCGCGCTCCCTGGGACAGGTTTTTACCCAGTCAGGGCTGGCGCCGTTCCCCCTGGCTCCGCCCCCTGTGAGTCCCTGCTCGCGTCAGCTGAGCTGCCGGCTCCTGGGCAGGTCCTGTCGAGGCTCCCTCGGTGGCTCTTGTCGCCCTGAGTTGAGGCTCCTGGACGCTGATCTCCCCCAGCTCAGGTGTTGAAGGCGTCCTCTCTCGAGCTGCTCACCTCAGCAATTAAAATATTTATTTATTATTATTTATTAATCAATAAATAATCTGTTAACCTTTTTTCTTGCATAAATATATAAATCATCATAACTTTAGGTATACCTGAATGCCATATTAATCCCAAATTTAAACATTTACCACTGCACGATTTGTTTGAGAACTTTTGAAAGCCTTGATTATGTGGCATCAGGTGCTATGTTTATGAGGAACTTGGAATGTGATGAAATAAAATAGTTTAATTACTTGCTGGAGGAAAACCAACAAAAAAAAAAAAAAGCGAAAAAAGTAAAAAAAAAAAAAAAACTAAACAAAAACATTGTTCTGATTGAATTTCATTCTAATCTCCTGGGCTGGTTTGTTTTCTTTTTTTTTTTTTTCTTTCTTCCCACTTGTATTATGAGAATTTCTTATTTGTAGAATCATTTTTTGAAAACTTCTAGTGCCAGACAGATTAGCAGAGTGCACTGTCTGACATGTTGCAATTTTGTCCCTTTTACAAAACAGCCTATCCACAGCCTCTCAACATCATCCTTTATATATTTATAGTCTACAATCTGGCTTTGCACTTCAAAAGTTGCTGTCCAATTTCTGTATAAGAGCAAAACTCAGCTAATGTTTATGAATGGGTCTTTCCCTGTTAATAAGAGACTAACATAACTGGTCTGAGCCAGCTATAACGCATCTAAAGTTCTGCTTCAGAAAAGCAATGGAACTGATCAAATAATAAAGCTATACATATGTTCAAGTGCTTTGCTGAATCAGGACCCAGTAAAGGTACATTTACATCAGTCCATTTAAATCAATTGTGATCTGCAACCCCTCTACTCACTGTGATTTTTGAATTACAGTTTTCATTTACAGACTAGACTGGTACTGCTCGGTTTATGATGAACAGAATAGGAAGAAGGATGAAAAATTATTTAAATCTATTTAATTTGTGATCTACTTAATGTAGAACAGCTCTTGTATTTCTGGAAGTGAAAACCTAATATGCTATTTAGAATTGAAGTGAAATTTAGGTTTATAAAATTAGGCAAAATTTTCACATTTTTTAAATAATTCTTGCTTTCACTTGCTTTGTTGGCTCTTTTAGATCTGGTCCCATATTTGTGCTTTTCTTTTTCTTTATACCTTAGGCTGCCACTTGCCCCAAAGCAAAATAAATATGGTTTCAGATACAAAATGTGCCATTTATGCATAGGTCATGATTTTCATTCACTGTATACTTGCTTCTTGCAGAAACATCTATAATAAAATCAGGATGAGAATCAGATCAAAAGAATGACTGATACAATGAAACTATGGGTGGGGTCACACTCTGAAGCTTATGTGATATAGAATCAGAGCTGAAATTTAGAGACATATGAAATTCAGATACAGCTAAAATACCCTAAGTTGCTGCAGCAGCTTTGGTAAATTATTTGAAGTGAAATTATGCCCTTTTTCCTGACCTGACTGTTAAAGCTTTTGTCTCACCATATCTACTGTAGAATTTTCTAAAATTAATGGATTTATTAGTGATTTCTGAGTCTGTGTAGTTCATTTCAGCTGAAAATACAGTATTTTCTCTCATTCTAAATTTTCTCAGTATTCCTACAGTTCCTAATTAAAAGAACAGCCCTGTCTTTGTCCCATATTCCTATAGGCTATTCAGAGTGTAATACCAGTCTGTTCACAAGTACTATTTCTTAACATTTACCATAATTGAAATAATTAGTGAGGTATCTTAACAAGAATTGAGAAATATTAACAAGGAAGATCCCCTACATAGGATTCTCATCTTCTGAATGAGGTACACAAATAAATATGGACAAGGAAATAGAATAAGAAAAGTTGTTGTGATTTACTAAGGGTCATATAGCAGGTTCCAGCAGAGCCATAAATATAATCCAGATATCCTAAATTCCGTTCCAGTGTTCTGTCATTTACATCAAAAGTGTATCACTGCCTAAACAATGGTTGAGTACCTGTACTGTGAACTGATTGCATAGGATAGTTCTGCTTAAATAGTAATAACAATAAGCAATAAGCATCCTTGCAATTATTATTGTATGTTGGAAAAATAAATAAATAAATGACCACTGTATTCTAAGTAGGGGGTCAAGCTTGTAGTTCGAAGGCTTCCTACAGCTGCCTGAAGTGATTTTAAGATATTTTAGATTTCTGAGAAAGTTTTGTGGAGGTCTTGTTCCCCTTTGGACAACTATGGAATTCAATGTCAGGTGACCTTGATTCAACGCAAACAGTTGAATGAACCATAGAATCATAGACTAGTTAGGGTTGGAAAGGACCTTAAGATCATCAAGCTCCAACCCCCTGCCATGGGCAGGGACACCTCACTCTAAACCATATCACCCAAGGCCTCGTCCAACCTGGACTGGAATGCTGCCAGGGATGGAGCATTCACAATCTCCTTGGGCAACCTATTCCAGTGCCTCACCACCCTAACAGGAAAGAATTTCCTCCTTATATCCAATCTAAACTTCCCCTGTAAGTTTTAACCCATTACCCCTTGTCTTATCACTACAGTCCCTAATGAAGAGTCCATCACCAGCATCCTTATATGCCCCCTTCAGATACTGGAAGGCTGCTATGAGGTCTCCACGCAGCCTTCTCTTCTCCAGGCTGAACAGTCCCAACTTTCTCAGCTGATCTTCATATGGGAGGTTCTCCAGTCCCCTGATCATTCTCGTGGCCGTCCTCTGGAGTTGTTCCAACAGATCCATGTCCTTTTGATGTTGAGGACACCAGAACTGCACACAATACTCCAAGTGAGGTCTCATGAGAGCAGAATAAAGGGGCAGGATCACCTCCTTCGACCTGCTGGTCACACTCCTTTTGATGAAGCCCAGGATACAGTTGACTTTCTGGGCTGCAAGCGCACACTGCCGGCTCATGTTCATTTTCTCATCTACTAGCACCCCCAAGTCCTTCTCCGCAGGGCTGCTCTGAGTCTCTTCTCTGCCCAGCCTGTACCTGTGGATGAAGACTTTTGTCTCTACAAAATGGCATCAAATGTCACTGGAAAATTAGAAACTCACATTCAGTTTGCCCAGTAGCTCTCAGAGAATTGTAAGATAAATTATTCTGGAGAAGATCTTTAAGGTCATCAAGTCCAACTTTTACCCCAGGACTGCCAAGTCCACCATTAAACCATGTCACTAAGGCCAGAACTGAATGTTTTTTTAACATTTCCAGGGATGTTTATTCCACTACTTTCCTGGGCAGATTGTTCCAGTACCTATTCACCCTTTCAGTGAAGAAATATTTTTTCCTAATACCCAGTTTAAACCTCACATAGAGTAGATTGAGGCTGTTATCTCTTGTCCTATCACTCATTACTTGGGAAAAGAGGTAAGCAAGCCACCTCTTGTCTCCATCCTCCTTTCAGGTAGCTGTAAAGAGAAAAACGGACCCCACTGACTCTTCCCTTCTACAGACTTCTCTGACTCTAGTGTCTAGATCTCTACAAACTGAAAGGGGATCACTCAAACCCCAAAAGTCAGTAGGTTGAACAAAGTGTAACATTAAATTTTTCAGGACAGCAACATGAAGTTTTGGAGGAGGAATCATTTTGCTACTCTCCTCTGAGATGTAGTCAGTATTCCTGAGGAAAAAAAACAAACCCTCAAACAAACTAAACAAACATGAGGAGAGTCCTGTGCTCTCTTCTTTGTGATGGTTTCTCATTTCTGAGATAATTCAAGATGAAGTAATAGATGAGCGAGAGAACAAAGTCGAAGAGTAAGGAACACTATGTATCTTCATTGCTAGAATGAAGTTTATTTTTGCAAAGCGTTTCAGCCACAACACTAAAAAATACATTTCACGTTATCACTCCCAGATAAGACCTCTCTGTGGCATCTGGATTACAGATTCATGCTTTATATTCGTATATACTTAATATTTTAAAATTCCAGCTATTGCCCCTTCCCCCCCCCCCAGTTAATTATGAATTATATTGGTACAGGTGAAATACGAAGAAGTGTAAGAAAGTGTACCATGGTTATTTATACTTGAAATTTCAACAATGTCTGGAGACAGGAGCACTGTAGGATTGTACCTTTTCTAGAGTAACCTGGCTGCTCTTTATTCTTCACAAATACTCAGATATTTGAGCTGCTACAGAAAACCAGCTTTGAGAGAGGCCTCTTCAATTTCTACAGAGACTCCTAAGATACAGTCCCATATTACGGAAGTTATCTTCTAAATGTAAAAAATATGGTTCACTAATCACAGGAAGAAATAGGAATCAAGGAAGTCATTAAATAGGTGTCTTCGTGTGAATATCATGCTGAGATTCATCTCTCCTGAGGCACTTCTTAGGAGCATCAACACCTGATTTAGGATTGTGGATTCCATTTCAGAAGTTGCTCAAACAAAAGTTTAGCTACCCAGGTCACAAAGATTACAAAGTCCCTTTTTGATCTCAGCTTAAAACTGTGTTGATGCAAGATGTCATATAAAAATTCAACATTATTAATAGCAGTTATTTAATTTTATATTTTTGTTTATTATTTTAACAGTAGTAGCTGCATTCTTTTAATCAAATACATGTGCTCATTTATTCTGAAACTAATTTATCCCTCTTTAATTTAGTCTACCTTTCAGACTGAGTATGATTTATCCCAACAAACCTTAAGCTCATGACTTAGATTCAGACTTTACTGAGATTCTTTACAGTGAGAAAAAAGTAGTGCTACTTATCCTAAATAGTTCATGGATACAGGCACTTCTGAAGACTGATTTTCCTAAAGTGCAGTGAATATGTACATCTGTTGTGTCCATTAACAGAAAAGAAAATGTTGACATTTACTGCGAACTCCTTCCCCATAAAAACAGTCCAACATGCTCTAAACTCTTCACTGTTCTGTCAGAAAGATATGTAGATTTCTGGCTTTTAAGGTCAATAGAACTCACAGAATCACACAAAAAATTAGGCTTGAAGTAACCTTTGAAGATGATAAGATCATCCAACCATCTGCTGAACACACACACACAAAAAAAAAGCTGCAAAGCTAGATCAGGTTTCTCACCTTTTTCAGACTAGTTTTGAAGATGTCCAAGGATGAAGACGCTTCTCATCTCTCTTAACAACCTGTTTCAGTGCTTAACAATTTTTATTGTGAAGATTTTTGTTTTCCTTATATCTAATGAATATTCCCTTACAGCAACTCGGACCATGGCCTCCCATCCTTTCTCTGTGCATCTCTGGAAGTAGTCTAGTTCTGTCATGGCTGTAGCTGAAGACTGGAATAATACTCCGCCTTAGCCTTTTCTGAACTCACCCTCTTTTGTACTGGAAGGCCAAAACTGGATACAAAACTAGATGACACACTATGGGTGTGCAAGACAGAAGGTAATAGTCACTTCCAAAACTTGCTGGTTATGTTTTTGCTAATGCAGCTCATTAGGTCAAGAGGACATACTGCTAACTTGTGTCAGCAAGAGTCACGGTCTTTTTTTTGCAGAGCTGCTACCTACCTAGCTATTCCACAGCCTATACTAGCACAGTTATTTTGTTTTGATGAGAGCACAGTTTATCCCATAGTTCAGGCTGCTGAAAAAGTTGTTAAACTGCCGGTATTGAACCCTGAGGTTCATCACTAACCATCTGCCTATCAGACTTCAGACTACTGACTACCAATCTTCAAATCTCATAGTTCTATTGTTTTTTCACCCACTTTCTAATCAAACCATCCAACCCATATCTCTGTAATTTGGTTAGAAGAAAACTCTTTCAAAGGAAAACTTTGGGAAATTATTTTAAAAGCCTTGCTATAAGATAAATAACATTCGTTTCTCTTGACCAGGGAGCCCATCATTTCATCATAAAAAGCAATCAAGTTGGTCAAGCATGATTTGCCCATCATAGACATGTACTTGCTGTTCTCAGTCACCTTCTTGTCCTTCAGATGACTGGCAGTAGATTCTGTCAAGGTTTTGTTCTATGATTTTCCTTGTGGTGCAGATGAAGGTACAGTTCTCTGGTTCCTTCTTCTTACCCTTTTCAAAATATGACATTTGCTTTTTTCCAGTCACAGCCATAATCTTTCAAATATACTAGAGAGCAGCTTTACAATGGTATCAACCAGGTCCCCTCAGGCCCTTTGAATGCATCCCGTCACAACTCACATACTTCTGCGTAGCTCATTTATTTAATTTGCTTCTACACGAGTTTTGATTTACTATTGGTAGCACTTTCTTTCCTAAACTTTGCTAATAGACTACTGGAAATAGTCTTTGCCAATAACGACTGATGAAAACATTGAGTACCTAAACTTTTCCTGTAGTCTTCAGCACAAGAACTCCCATACAGCAGCAAGCACATGTTTTCCTTGGTCTTCCTCTTGCTGTCAGTATTCCTTTCTCTTGCTGACAGAGTTGGCCTTGACATCCCTCACTAGTTTTAACTCCAGCTGGGATATGGCCTTCTTAATTCAATCCTTGGATGGCTGGACAATGTTTCTGTGTTATTATTCATAGTTCCATATTGAGCCAAGCTGGCCTCTGGCCATGCCTGCCTGTTTTCTGTAGATCAAGATGGATCATTCCTGTGCTTTGGGGAGGCTGTCCTTGAAGATTTTGTCTTTCTGGACAGCCTTACAGAGTTCACAAGTACCAATTCCCCAAACAAACTAAAACCTACTCTTTTGAAACACGGGATCATTTACACTGCTATTACCCTCTTTGATTCCTTCAGTGCTACTTCATGGTCACTGTAGCTGAGGCTGCAAATCTCACATTCCTGACCAGTTCTGCTTTACCTGTAGAGTAGCCAGCAACATCTCACTTAGTTAGACCATTCAGCGTTCACAACAAAAAATAACTACAGCAGTCTAGCTTAATCTTCTGTGTGGCACGAGCAAGTGAATTTCACCCTTGACTCCAGTGTGGAGCTTGATCACTTGTCTTTTATCAGTACCTTTTCCAGAAAGACATTTAGCATTGATCTGAGGCTGAAAAAGTGGTGAATAAATAATTTCTGTAGGTATTTTGCCTTATTCATGAAAATGATTTGATTATTTTTTATTTGAATTCACCTGAGTTTGCTTTTCAAATTTGGTTAATCTTCTAGGCTTTTCTACTAAATTAAAGAGCCCTTTGGCCTTTTTTTTTTTTTTTTTTTTATACAAAGGTGTTTACATGGAAAAATCATGGTTGTGCTATAAGCGTGGATGATTGCATTTTCAAGCTGGGAGAACTCTTTAAATATTTTTTTTTCTTTTTGGAACTTGGAAACTTAAAAGTTTCAGTAAAAAGAAAGAGCAGAAACTCCCAGTATATCTGAAACTTTGTCTAAAGACTTGAGCTAGTTCATTCAGGCATTCACTGAGCCAATTTGCTCATTTCTTGGCTCTACTGCATATGTAATAAGCATTACTGTGGGCCTCAAGTAAGTCTTGAACTGGAAAGTAATGGTATAACCTTATCAGAAGCAAAGAGTGTAGCTTCTCAAACAATGGATTCTACGCAGCGAGTATGATAAATGAAAGCACTTTCCTCTTGTTTAAGAAACTAGGTTTTTATGAGTTTATTGTAGGATATTTAAAGGGATGGAGAAATCCTTTATTTGAGTTTGTAAATTTTATTGGCACTAGTGTTCTCATCTTCTTTTTTAATCCTGGGATTTATTGCTTTTTGTTTCAAAGCAATAAGAACTCAACAGAAAATTCTCAGCACAGTGTTTCAGACTTTTCAGGTGTAGAAGGGCTTTTTTGGCTTTCCTCTAGCTGACATGCTGAATTAGCTCTTTATGTAACTGTGCTCATAGTCATTTAAACACAGGATTTTAAACTTCATCATTTAGGAAGGGGATTTGTTTGGTTAGTTTTGGTGGTTTTGGCAGGTTAGTTTTTTTGTTTGGATTTTTCCTATAATTATTTCTGTATCTTCCTTTGATTTAGGGTTTATGAAATTAATTTATCTGCAGGCATTTTTTTAAATGTCCTTCTTCATTTCTTGTTCTTATTTTGGTTCAATTTTTGCCTATATTTAGTCAGCTTCTTTAGTTTTTTCTCAACTTGCATGTTATTTTTAAAATCAACTTTAAGATTTGGAGTCCAACATATTAAAGTATTCTCATGATGGATGACAGTTTTCTGAGTTCAACTAATCTGCAATGCGAACTGATTTGACTGTGTTCTTGTCACAATTTAGAGTCACTGAAAATACCAATTTTTCTTTCACTTATTAATATGAACATCAGCTATGAATTTTTTTGTGAATGTTGTTTTTTTTCACTTACACATAGTGAAAGCAGAAAGGCCAGTTTAATTTCCTGAGTTAGCTTTATTCAAATTTCTATGTTAGTTTCTTGAGTGCTTGAGTTCAGAGCTTAGCATAGGACATTTTCTATCTATGAGTTCTTCAAACAGGAAACAGGTAAAACTGGGTGGAGCAGAAGAGCTTGAGCAGACTGGGTGAAAGATTATGCTAACTCTGAAGTCTTGTCTAGGGCCTTTTGCCATCAGTGGGCAGGTTTGTTTTAAAGTCAGTGGACTGTGATTCGACTCAGTGAAATCAAGGATGGGATCATCTATAAACAGCAGTGGATGGGAGTGTCACTGCTGGAGTGTGCTATCGGTATGCTGCTGTGCTATCAGTATGCAGACATAAAAAATATACCGTGTGAATTTCAGCTTGTATCCATAGGTCACTTCACTTTCAAATTCTCATATAGCAACTTTGATAAATTCACAGTACTGCAAGTCATCAATGACTTAAATCAAAGTATAGTCAAAGAGATTAAACAGGACATAAAAGAAAAAATGTTTCAGTATAGACAGTGAAATTAATTTAGTCTCTGAAGCTTTGTCCACTTGTATTAGCTCTCTAGATGATAGTCTAGAATCTCTCTAGCATCATCAGTGAGGAAGAGGCATATCTGTAAGGTCACACATTCTTTCTGAAAGTGTCATGGAAAGTATACAGGAAAATATATAATACTTTCTTTTCAAGAACTACAGATGGAACCAAAATGATTACCTTAAAAGAGATGCTGAAGTTATTATAAGAAAACATATTATCCACCATAAATTTTAAGATTTTTTTACTGAAGTCCCTATCAAACTAAGCAGATTATCAAGTGTTATGAGCACCATCAAGCTGGAAAGAACTCCTTGTTTGACTCAGCCCACGTCTCATGGAGAATGAAAATACATCTCTAACGCACTGACAATTTTTTATCCTTTTCTTACTGTATATCCTTCTGTACAGTAAACCTGCAAATGGGTGCTAATCCTGTTGTACTGAAGGACAGGATGTTTTTCTAAAAGACAACAATTTCACAATGAGTTTGGTCAACTGAATTTGCAGCTGTTGGCAAACATAGTCTCCAGCTTTACTGCGGCTGTGAAACGCATTATGTTGACAAGACCTCTCTGCTTCAAACACTTGACTTTACTTTGTCACTTAAATTATCCATCAAGAGTCACATTTTCTAATGAATGTCCTTTGATGTCTTGTTCTTCTTAAAGTTAAGTATTTCAGTATGCCAAGGTGACTTCAAGGAGGAAATGCACTTAACTTATTGTTCATTTGAAGGATTTTTCTTGTGGACAGCATGATTATCTCATCTTGTCAGGGAGGTGGCCAGGGGTTACTTTGTGTTTTAGCTTCATCCTTTTTCTTCCTGCTCCAGTTTCTTATTCATCCTCTGTCAGAATACAAATCAGGGCAATGATGTGTGTTGTACAATATGTCCATCATCTTTCTGGTGTGCATCTCTATCAATCTATAGTAAACGAGAGTCCTTTTTTAACAGTGAGGTGTATGCAGCATTAGTGCAATCAAACGATGGTAGTTTATGAGACTCAATTCCCACAGTAATGGTGAGACAAAAACTGAATTTTTCCACCTTGATCAGTAACAGCGAAAATGAAGTGTCCCACAGCTAAAGGTTCCAGACACTGGGCTGCTGTTTAGATACAACTGCATAGTGTAGAGTTAAGATTCTTGGAATGTTCATTTTAGATCTCAGAAAGGACTTTCCTTTGCTTGCTATGTGTGTCTTTTTTGACATCGAGCTGATGACCCAGGTGCAGTTACTGCCATTCTGTATATGTGTATCATCTCCCAGTGATTTTAGTATCCTAAGTCTGGTCTTTAATTATGATTCAGTTCTGCATGTGCAGCTGGTATTTTTACTCAACTATATGTTGTTTAAACTGGTATTCAGACATTTTTTGATAAATACTTAAAAAAAAGGTAGATAACAAGAAAAAAACACTGATCAAATAAGCTAAATTTACAATACAGTTTTTTAAGCCTTAATTTTGAGGCAGCACAGATTGTTCTTCTACATAAAATCTTGAATTCTGAAGCTTCACTTCCCACCATCAACTTACAAACCTGCTGACACCTCCAATGCTCTACAAGACCCTGTCCTAAATAAATGGAAAAGTGGGTCAGAGAGCAGTAACTGCAGGGGTAATTGCAGTCTACCGACTCTAGATTTGATTTCAGAATCCTGCTATAGAGGAGGAACGTTGCATTGTTTTCAGTGTTACAGAACCAAAATGGAAAATGCTTCCTACTATAATATGCAAGCTACTTCCTCCCAGTGGGAAGTTTATATCAGGTTCATAACCTGACATCAACAGCCATTTGCTTGTAAGCTAACAAAAGTCAGAGTCCATGAAATATAAAGATTTGTGACCACTTTGTTCATCACATTTTCAGTTGAGTCTGTTTCTCTCACTCTTGTCCTTATGTTTATATCAGAAGCTACTTGATGTCATCCAATCTGAATGGAGATTTTCACCTGACTTTTTTTTTTTTTTTTTTTCACAGTTGTTTCCCACAGTATGGTCCCCATTGCTTTTATATATTATTACTTAAAATAATTTGGCCATTCACAGTGGCTTTCCTTGTCACTTGTGAAGCTCAGTGAAACTTCCTTGTGCATAGCAATTTTATTTATTCATGCATAGTCTGCAGTGTCAGAGCCTCTTGAGGAACACGCTAGCTTGATATGGTCAAAGGTATATCATGAAAGCAAAAACAAGAAAACAAAACCTATTCATTTAATGGAGAAGAAAGAAAGATAAATGAAGGAATATTCTAAAAAACACTGTGCTCAAGGAAAGGTTTGCAAGATTAAATTTGAACTTGGGAAAAGTGACTGAGGCAAATTACTGTAGATGAGGTTTGAAAACACAGGGTAAAGAATCTCTCCTACTTTAGCAGCCACCATGTTGATAGAATTACTTAATCCATCCTTTAATTAAAGGAACAGATTCTGTTTGCAGACTTGGAGTTGATATGATTGTCTGGCAAAAATAAACAAATTAAAGACCAATGAAAAGAACAAAGAAAAAAAAAAAAGAAAGACTATCTTTTGAATTTGAAATGTAATAAACCTTAGATTAAAAACTGCCACATTTTTATTTTAAATTCCAAGAGGATTGATGGTTTGGGTATGTATATTTTTTTTTCCTTCTGAAATGACTTTGAAGTGAAAAAGGTCACACTTGTTTCACCTCCTAACTAATGGCTCTGTAGCAGTAACTATAATTGATTGTGAAGTTTTTTTTGTGTCATTCTTTATGGATTCAGATCCTCAGATTAGAAGTTTTGGGGATTATCAGGCAGCCACAGTCAGAACTGAAGAATTATCAGAGGATAATCTTGTACTATTGCAAACTCCCTGCTATTAGGTATCATCCAATCATTCATTCAAGGAACTGTTATATGTTTGTTCAGCTGCTCTGCATTGTTAAAGTCTCCTTCACTCCCTTTCAAATTTACTTTCAAGAACTGTATAAGCATTGTATATGGTACATAATAAGTCTCTACTGTAAAGAAGGAACTGGTTCTTTTTATTTTTATTTAAACCAGGGTAAAGTTTGAAGAATTATGCTCACACATACAACACAATAAAAAAATATTTATAAACTTTTTTCTTGATTTCCATGGACAGGTTTTTCTTACTTTCTTTTCAGTTTACATTTGTGGCTAGAGAGCACTAAATGAGTGTATAAAGAAACACGCAAAATGAGAACAAATATGCTTGAATCTCTTTAGCTCTTGCTTTTGCTATTCAAGGCTGACAAGTTCTAGAAGAGGAAGTTTGAGAAACAGCGAAAGAAGACAGCCTAAAATCTATAGAGGGTGAGGGTATCAGTCTCTCTACGGCTTTGTCTACATCTTCCCCCATCCCTTTTCTTATGGTGCCAGCAAGAAAATGATATCAGGGAATTAAGCTGAAATGTCTTGGTGACTATACTGAGTTGTTCACTAAGAGATTGATGGATTTCACTTTGCATGGATATCACTGATGACACAGATTGCAGGGATAGGAGGAATTAGGCCTTGACATTCTAGGGATAACCCCAGGTAATGGTGGAAACAGGTTGAAAAATTACAACATTTGTGAAAATTTTCAGGTCATGATTAAATGTGAAGGGTGATCAGATTCTGAAAGACTAGAAAATGTCACCAGGACTTGGTAGTTCATGTAAGCACCCTGTACATAGAACTCATTGCATTTTTACATTGGAGTAAGGAACTGCAGCCCCACATGCTATGCAAAATTCATGGCTGAAGACAATTTCTCCTCTCTGGAAACAAGCACCAATCAACATCTAAAAGATGACAACTTCACAGATTATTGCCATTAGCTGCTATAGTATGCTGTGCACGTTCTCATTATGCTCCAATTTCTAGGTACACTACTTTAGCCAAAATTTCATTGAAATAAGATCAAGTTCATATGTTTTATGCATAGTCATGGTCAGGTCAAGAGGGCATATGTGGTCAGTTACAGAAGATCATTTAACAGGATGGGATGTTGTTAAACTGCCCATTGTGTGCAATCACTTGTGTGTGTTTATAAAACCAAACCTTGCTCATTTACCAAAATCTGCCTTTGCATTCCTTTTGGAAAACGTCTAGCAGAATAAGATGTCTATGCACTGAGAGATTCAAGAGTTACATCCCTTTTATCATGATCATTTTCTAATCCTCCTCTCTAAATAGATGCGGGGGAGGAAAAAAGACAACAGAAGCATTTTTTGTTTTGCAGAAATTTCATATCTCCAAGCAAGTCAAGTTCCCAGGAAAAATATTTTCCCATCTGGAATTCTGGGCATCTAATAAACTAGATGTGTGTTTGCCTGCCTGTGAGTACATGCTGTATCACATGGGTACGTTAGCACATGCCTGCACAAGGAATTGGGGTAAAATCCTCGTGTTGCCCATGAAAACCCATATGGAATTAATTATAATAATAAGAAAAATACATATTTTCTATCTTCTTCTCAATTTTCTCATAAACAATATCACTGTTCATGACAGCTGCAATACTAAATACCTAAGGTTAAAGAGATATTTCCCAATATTTATTTAGTTATTCTTTAATGTTCAACATTGCAATAATGAATTACATGAAATAAACTGAATTCTTGAAACAAAAAAGTGGGACAAAAATGTGAGGGCCTGAGTATTTATTAACTTGTTACACATGTCTCTTTATGAGATTTATCATTTTTCCCATGGAAGACACAGTTGCCCTTCTAAAAAGAGTTTTTGAATGGAAAATTCATGGAATCATAGAATTCCAGGTTGGAAGGGGCCTCAAGGACCACCTGATTCAAACTTTCTTTTTTGGCAAAGGATGACTTAGACTAGATGACCCAGCACCCTGTCCAGCTTAATCTTGAAATCATTCAACACTGGGGAGTCCACCACCCCCCTGGAGAGATTATTCCAATGACTGATTGTTCTCACTGTGAAAATTTTTTCTGTTGTGTCCAGTTGGAACCTCCAAGGAGTAACCTGTGCTCTCTCATCTTTTCCATGTGACTCCGTGTGAAAAGGGAGTCTTCCTCTTCTTTGTAGCTACCCCTTAAACACTAGAACATGGTGATAAGGTCTCTCAACTTTTTTTTTTCTCTACACTGAACAAATCCAGTTCTCTCAGCCTTTCCTCATGCAATTATTTATTTAAATTATTATTCTAAGTAAATTATTTATTTCAAACCAAGTCCACAGAGGGAGTTACGTGTCTGGTCTCCGTTGTGCAACTGATAGGAGTTAAATGCTGCCTATACTCAGTGGATCAGCTAGGAAATTAAGTGTATTCAGTGCTGTTAGAACCCTGAATCCTATAGGTGATGCAGAAAAAGAAAGAATGAGTCACATAACATCCTGAGGCACAGTGGACATTATTCTGGTCTTCCAAGAGTCTTAACCCCTTTCTTGAATTTAGGCCATTCTTTTAAACATTGAAGAATATTTTGTTTCAGGACAGAGGTCCACTCCCACTGCCTGTCAGCTCCAGCCTTTAACTAAAATGCAGAAGTATTCAGCTTCCCTTTTACCTGAAGAGACTTAAACTTCTCTTTCTTGGCATATGACCAGTTATATGCTTGTGAATAGACCCTTTTAAATGAATGGCATGCACCTATTTCTAATCTAGGAGGAACAGTTTAATCTGCTTCCCACTGCTCTGCCCAGAATAGCAAGCAATTGTGTGTGTCTGTCTCTCAGTTTACCAAATAACATTTACACCTTTTTTGATTTATTATTATAACCCTACAAATATTCTAAACCTGGATCCATCCCTCCTGTTCAATCTGTTCAATTTTGCACTGCACATAAAATTACTCACTGGGCCAGGGAGCTCATGGACATGATCTGCAGCCTAATACTTACATGAAGAGAAAAAGAAAGATCTTCACCATGTTCACTGGGCTTCACACTGAGCATTAAGCCGTGGGAATGAGTGTATAGGCTTCTTTCCCTCTTGTCATGGAACAGGTGGAAGCTCCATGATTATCCAGTTACCTGGATGATGGGACAGGGTGTACCCTCAGCAAGTTTGCTGATGACGCAAAACTGGGAGCAGTCAGCTATACACCAGTGGGTTTGTTTCCATCCAAAGGGAATGTAGCAGCCTGGAGGAACAGGCTGATGGGAACCTCATGTACTCCCAAATGAAGTGCAAAGTCCTGCACCTAGGGAGGAAGAACCTCATGCAGCGATATATGCTAGGGGCAAACCAACTGGAAAACAGCTTGGCAGAAAAGGACCCAGAGGTCCTGGTGGACTGCAAGTTGATTGTGAGCCAGCAATATACCCGTGCTATTAAGAAGGCTTATTGTATCCTGGGCTTCATTAGACAAAATGTTTCCAGCAGATTGAGGCAGAAGCTGCATCCCCTCTACTCAGCACTGGTGAGGTCACACCAGGAGTATTGTGTGCATTTCTGGACTCCTCAGTACAAGAGAGAAATAGACATACTAGAGAGAGCTCAACAAATTGGACATGATGACTGGAGCATCTCTCATATGAGGAAAGGCTGAGAGAGCTGTGACTGTTTAACCTCAAGAAGAGAAGGCTTGGTGGGATCTTATTATGTATACAAATACATGAAGAGAAGATGTAAAGACAGGGCTGCTGGTGCCCAAAGACAGGACAAAAGACACAAACTAAAATACAGGAGGTTCCCTCTGAAAATCAAGAAATACTTCTTTAATCTGAGGAAGACTGAGCACTGGCACAGGTTGTCCAGAGAGGTTATGGGCTCTCCAGCACTAGAGGTGTTCAAAAGCCATCTATACATGGTCCTGGGCAGCCTGCTATAGATGGCCCTGCTTGAGCAGTGAAATTGAAAGAGATGACCTCCAGAGGTCTTTTCCAACCTCAATCAACCTGTGATTTTGTGATGCTGTTTATCTGGAAACACTTTTTTTTAATTGTAAGTTTTCTTTACCTTGTGAAATGTGTGTGATCACATTATAAATGTTGTAATTTATTGTTTTTCTAACAAAAAAAAAATCATTCATGCTGTTAGTCGGAAAGACCTTATGAATGGTTCATTATCAGTATTGGATGCTGGCTATACAGTATAATTCTTCACCATTAACAGTTTGACCCTGTGCACCATGTCTCAGCAAAGGGTATTATGTACGGAAACATATGCATCCACATCTTTCTAGTCCATACGTATCCCAAGGTAATGACTCCAGAGCCCTAGAACCCATTCTGAATTTAGATTTTCTTTCGAGATTTATTTTAGAGCAGAATGATGCTCAGCATACTAGCCCAACAGTTAGGCTGTTAGATAGGCAGATATGTAGACAGACAGGAAGACTAAGTGATAGGTATTTACTTCTCTCATTCAAATCCTGAGCTAAAGTCTCCCAGATCTACTTCATCACATGCAAAATCTCTGGCTTCCTGGCTCAGAAGAGAAGTTGAGTTTATTGTACATAGCTCACAGATGGATATATTAAACATGCAAACAAATATAAAGCAGGGATACTAAATAATTGCCATGTCTTCTCCCAACTCACATGTAATGTAAGCAAGATCACTTTGGTCCCTTGTTTCCTAGCTGTGGTTAGTTTTGGTTCATATTTATTTTGTTTCTTTAGCTCTTATTATTATGTCAGTTTCAGGTGTTTCCTTTGATTAACTCACAGTGTGTTTTCCCCTAGTCTTTTTTTTTTTCTACTAGCTCTGTCACAAACTGTCAGGCACATTATCTTTTCATATGTAAAAATTGTTACAGAAAAAAATCAATAAGCACATTTTTTAAAAAATAATGTGTATATTTTCAATCTAAATACATACATATCTATGTTTTAGCAATGGAAAATAGATACATCTGACACTCAGACAATTGTGATACAGAGGGCTACGTATGCTCAGTACCTTTTATGCTCACAGTAAATGTGAAATGATGTTCACAGCACGGAGAACTCTTCCATCAATTTTTTAGCTATACTATGGAGAAGATTCCACCTTATATCTTACTCCTCGTTTCCATCTCAGATGTCCCCTATGTGTTATATTCCTGTTTTGTACCTAATATGTTGCTATCCCATTACAATAGGCAGAGGGAAGAAAAAAATGCCTCAGAACTGTGGGTTTTGGTACAGTTCATGGCATGATCTGATCTTATCTGGAAACACAGATTCTACTGCCAAAGTTTTAGTGGTAAATTCTGTTTATCTTCCAGAAATTGTCACTAGTATTAAGTTATTTTTCATGTGGTGAAAAGGACCTAGTACTACCACCTTTGAGTGACCGTGGATATGTTTTGAATGTTATCCCAATGCCAAAACCAGCTTAAAGTGTTGGATGATGGGTAATAGCAGCTAGAAATAGAAAGCTTGATTGAGACAGGGTGTGTAGTAAAGTTACTCCGTTTCTTTGCTTTTCATTTTTCTGATAAAGATAAATTTTGTTTGTTTGTTTTTTTTTTTTTCCCTTTGGGATGAGTCTTTAAATGTCTGAATGCTGGGACTTATTAATAGCAGACTAATGTGCTGTGAGTAGGTGAGCAGATAGCTTCATGCACACAGGCCACAGCACAAATTAGAGGAGGTTTGCTCAGAATCAGTAGTCTCCTACATCCATGCATGACTGGAGCCCTGGTGAGAGTTTTAGGGAGAGTAGCAGAAGCTGTTGCCTTGAACAACCCAAGGAAAGAGTTAACAGAAATCATGCCTCTTTCCTCCAGCAGCCTTGAGCAGTTGGTGCCTTTGCCATTAAATATTTTCACATGTAGGCTTTCTATTTGCCTTGAATTACTGAAATACACTAAGCACATCTCTCCAAGGACCCAAAGCGATGGTGTAATAGGTTCCTGCTAATAGCTTGAAACTGTACAGCTATCTACTTTTAAAATACAACACAAATCTTTATCTAAAAGCACTAACACCTCACTCCTGTGTTCTCAGAGTATGTTTTCACAGTTCTTTCTGCAATGCCTAGCAGGGAGGGGGTGGGCGGTGGGGAAACAACTACAAGAGAAATGATGCATTCCAGGCAAAGAGCCAATTTAAAAAGTCTGTTCCCTCCAGTTTGCTGTCACTTGTCACGGTTAAACAAAACATGGAATAGAAAAAGAGAAATTGGCTTCAGTGTAAATGTCAACATTCTGATTAAAGCAAACATGAAGCATTCACAACTGTTGACAAAAAAAAATTAAATTAAATTATGAAGGGTATGCAAATTAAGCCCTTCGTCTGTGTGATTAAGGGTATGTATGAATTTGCATTTTCTGTTTATACTATTAAAGCCAATGTAACAGAGCTGGGTGCTCAGGAACAGGCAGGCATGTGTTTGCAGGGCTTGAAGCTTTCCAGTGTTTGTGGAATTTTGTGTGAATTAGAGTGTCGGTGCATCCCCAGGTGGGGGATTGTGTATGTCAGCTCACCTTAACAGTATGCAGGTGTGGGTAGGTAGATGTGCATTCCTGAATTTTGTCCACTCCTGCTTGTCCACATATGTGCACATAAGTAAGAAAACAAAAAACAAGATGGCTCTCAGCTTCAGAGAGATATTCCACTTTCAGTATACAAATATATGAATAATGTCTTCAGTCAGTGTCAGCAACAAAAAGATTCTTCTGAAGCAGGGAAAAAGTAAGACCTGGAAGCAAAAAAAAACCAGAATCTGGAAAGCAAAAAAAAAAAACCCAAACCCCTCTTTGCTTGAGACTACTTGAAATGTGCTGTTTTCCAAGAGGGATAATGGCAAATTATGAAAAAATATATTAATAATTTAAACCTGGGTAGGATATGGTCCCAGTTCCTCTGTAGCTTGTTAGGCATAGATCTTGGAAATTGAATTGTTTGAAATGTGCTTTTGCAAAGCTCTTGGCATGCATTCATGACATGAAATTTTAAAGCAAGTATAATACATTTGAATTCCATAATTAAAATTAATGGGAAAATGAAAAATAAATGTCCTGCACTGGTTCAGTTTCCCTACTGCCTGCTGTGGGATATATTTTACTGATAAACCATACTGCTGTGTACATGGTGTGCTCATGTGGTGGGTTTTTTTTGTTGTTGGTTTTTTTAATATTGGTTTGTGTGTGTGAATATATTTGTATCTATGTCTTTAGCTATTCCCTCATCAGTAAATATGTAAATACATTAAAATACTACATTAGATATCAGAAAACATGCCTCATCCAGCATTAGAGCATTAGAAAGCATTTCTACTTAGCCAAAGCAGTGGCTGTGCACTCAAAATATTTTTTTCATGCTGGGATTACTTCAGGACACTACCTACTACCTGCTCCCTCTCTTTAGAAAATGGTATATTCAGAAAAGGAATTTGAGGAGATTACCACTGATTTATTTTTAATAATTGCATTTAAAACCATAAATTATATTTTAAAAACTGTATAGCAAATTTAAAGTCTAGCATGAAATAACCAAGGTATGTTCAAGGTGCATGAGGGTTTATCTTGGTTGCTAAAAGCAATGCCTACCCACATTTTACTTGTTTGTTTGATGCAAGAAGACTAGAGTGATGTGTTCAGCACAGCATTTACGGAAATAATCTCTCTGTCCCTTGGGTTCATCTTCTAGGAGCTTGCTTTTACTTGCTTTCTCTTTTATACCTTGTTTTTTTACAGACAATATTATTATACTGCAATTAACAATCTGCTTATCTATCCAATTTAATTATTTTCCCATTTAAAGGCTGGGTAAATATGTATTTAATATTTTCTCAATCTCTGCTAAAGATATTGCACTGCTACAGTATATCTACCCCCTTCGCTCTTCCAGCAAACAGGCACAAGGCCTTAGGATTTGTGGTAATTAAAGACCCAGTGCTGCAGCACATTCCATACTGTATCTGTTGGATTTCTGAGATCCCCATAACTGCTCAGAATTTTTCTTTCTTATGAGAATCTGCTGTGTTGATTTCAAACCTTTTTAAAATGACATAAGTCTCAGATGTTCCTCTGTATTACTTCCCTAAAACTCTTGTTGTTTTACTAACATATTCACCCCTTTATGAAAATCACATTTCCTTTCTCTGTGGCATGGAGAGGGAAATGTAGTTGAGCAGAAAGTGAGCAAGCTAAGCTCACAGCCTAATTGCATGAGACTTGACTACTACAGACGAGTTCTTGCAAACTTGCAGAATTCCAAGTACAAGGGGCACTGTATGTGGCAGGCCTGGACACAGGCACTCTAGACTGATAAACTAGCAACAGTTTAGGGTTCAGGCCATAGTTGCTAAATGGACATGTATCCAGAAGGTGATGAAAAAGAAAATAAAGCAGTAAGATTTTTTTTTTCCACCCCTAATATATTGCCTACTACAAATCTATCCTGGCTTCTAGTAGGTACGCGAAAGCATGCTCATTACTTGCAGTAAGATCATTCCTGTGCTCAAATTAAGCCTAATTAAGAGGGAATCTAGGTTTAACCACTGACTCAGTAATGGCTGTAATGGCATCTTCAAGAAGGAACAGCTATAAAAGTAATAAGTGACTTGTCTACTTTTAAGGACATCAGAGCTTTGGGTCTTTCCACTTTTAGAGTGTAAAGCAGCAGCCATATCACCTAAATTAGACATCTATAATATTCCTCCACTGACTTCAATAAGTGAAGGGTTGGCCAAACAGCAAGAATCAAAACTGAAAGAATTGTCAGACCATCTGTCTGAAATGAGACCAAACACATATGTTTTCTATCAATGGAAGAATAAATTACAGAATTCACAAAGACTCAACTGTTGTAGAAATCATGATAATAAATAAGTGCTATCATTTTCCCTTCCTGCATCACCATAAACCAGACTACATAAACTCCTGAAAACACAATCCCATCAGCACAAATTACTTATGATGGCTGAAAAGCAAAATTCATTGCAGTCAGCTGATTTACAGATTAAATGAAAATTTATCCTTGCATCTATATCTCTTTTTATATGTTTTCCCATGTACCCTTGACCAGGCATTCTGATAGAGAAGATATTGGTTTATCTGGCATTTTGTTTTTACCCAGCATGGCTGTGGATTCTGATGCTGAGCTTATACTTATCACTTTAGATATATAAAAAAGAACAGCATGTATGCTTCACATTTCAGTAATAATAACCATGTCTGTAGAACTGCAAGTGACTCAAAACCAAAGAAAAGATCTAATAATGATTTTGGTGATGTTGAAAACAGGTTTGCCTATCTCCCTCAACTTTCACACATTCACATACTGAAAAGGAATGGATTTTATACAGACTTGAGTGCTTACCCAAATATCTGTATTTCTCAAGTGCAAGCCCGCAATATAAGGTATCACAATGCCATGGCCAAGATTCACAACTTTATAGCCACAGACCAAACCCTTCTACCAATGCAGTCACTTCATTGGAGAAGGCCATCAGACCAGTCAGGAAGGAAATGGGTTCTTAAAGAATTAATTAAAGAAGGGTTGGATGAGGCTTTGAGCAACCTGGTGTAGTGGAAGATGTCACTTGCCACTGCAGAAGAGTTGAAACTAGATGACCTTTAAAGGTCCCTTCCAACCCAAACCGTTCAATGATTTTATGTTTTCATCACAAAGAATGAGAGAAGGGAGGAAAAATACTGACATTTTCACCTATCTACCTATCTATCTATCTATCTATCTATCTATCATCTATCTAATCTGTATCTATCTATGTCTATCTGTCTGTCTGTCTCTTCCCTCGAGAATGAAAACGTGGTATGATCCCAACTGACAGTAATGGTAAGTACAATAAAAACTGTTCTCTAGAGGGACAGGCATCAAAGAGAAGAACATCGATTTAACTGCCTAACCAGAGACTAAGAGGTGAGAAAACTTTTCTCTCAGTGTAAAGTAATTAATCTGGAGACAGAATAAACAAAGACAACTACAGCAGCTGCTCCTGCAAGTATGTGCAAGAATAGGTTAGGAAAGACATTTTTCTGTCTCTCTAGGCCTATGAGATACAGGTATATTTGTCTATAATCTAAACCATGGAAAATGTGTTCAAATATCTCTTAACCAAACTAAAACACCCTCAGACACATACTTGGGGTAAAATTTCCTCCCCTCAAGAAAACCCCAAGCCCACTTATCCATTAACTGCAAATGTATGTATGCAACTGAGTAAATGTTCCCTTAATTTGCAGATTAAAATAATATGTTTAAAGCCCTCAAAATAACATACAGCCAGCAGGAGAAAAGAAGTGTGAAAAGAGCATCAGGATGAAATACAGAGTGATGTAAAAGCAGAAGAATTGAACAGAGTTTTGATATGGTGTTTAGTTTGCATTATAATAGTACACCAGTTGCCATGTGAGGCCTGTGCTGCTGGAGAATAAAAGAGCTAAACAATTTCAGGGAACATAAGGTTTATCTCTCTATCCTAAAATAAGGATTAACTCACCAGTGATCTAAACAGGTGTTTATTTAACTTTTTGAAAAAGCTGGTAGACACCTCACAATGTCTTTTGACAATCTGTTTCAGAGTTTAACTTTTCTTATTGTTGAGAAAACTTTTTTGTATACGTAATCTTAGGCAAGAGAAAAGAAAAAAAGTGGAACATCAAACAGCTATTTATAAACAAATGGAAAGTAGGAACACCAAAGGTAGAGAATTGTTAAGACTGATGCAGAGATTGAACGTAACAGTACATAAAGAAATAAATGAACCTTAAAAATGTGCTACTTCCTTCATCACAGAGTAATGGGTTGAAATTCTGTAATCTATGGAGTCTGAATTCTATCTCTGGTTTTCATCTAAATTCTAGGATTAGACTTAATCATGCATTTATTGCACTTTCAGATGTGGAAGTATGATTTGGCAGAGTTTGCAAAACAAGCCAAACAACAATTAAGCTATACCTAAAATTTCTGAACATAAAAAATAGAAAAAAAATATATTAAGAGATTATCTAGGTACATATACATTAGAACCTAGAAAAATTGAATGACACAGAGGAGCAGTAAAGCCAATACTGAAGCTAATGCTGCTGCTTGCCAGATGGGGTCAAAGTAATGCTAAATTGCTAATATGGACAATCAGTTATTTTAATGCTGCTGCTGAAATCAGGAGACCTGGAGTCCATGTATCAGTATCAGAATTTTCAGTAAATTTGATGGAAATTTTCTGGAGAAAACAGCAGTTTTCCCTACACAAAGAAAGAACAATGTATGTTTATTTTGTTAAGGACAGGTCCTTATACATCTCTGCTTTCAGTCATGGCTATTCTCAGACTTTACATGCTTTTAAATAATCTGATGTACTGGAGTCAAAGATCCTTCTGACCCTATGAAATACTTTCCTATAAGTGTGATATTGGCTTACAAAATGTGTTTATGTAGAAATCTGAGTATTAAAAGACTATTAATGCAACCTTTTTGGTTTGTCCTCTTAAGTACTTATGGAAACACTGGATGAACAGGGGACACCCACTCATCTTCACAAATAACAGATTTGTTTTAAAATTGAGATCAAGGCCTTTATTTCTAACAAAATAAAATAATGATGGGGTATTACTACCAGTTCTTCAAGTGACAAAGCATCCACCATTTTTTTATGACTTTTGTTCTACCATTTCACCCTTTGACTTCCTGGACTGACTTTACATTTCTTAATCTCTGCATCCAGGTGCACATTCTCTCTGCATCCTTATTCCACCCCAGAGAGACACTCAGGAGTACAGTAGCTCCTGGACTGACTTTACATTTCTTAATCTCTGCATCCAGGTGCACATTCTCTCTGCATCCTTATTACATCCCAGAGAGACACTCAGGAGTACAGTAGCTCCTTCACACACTATGGTTTCCAAACAAAGGTCAGATGAAAGCCCTAGCATAGTCCAGCAGTTTTCTGATCTCTACAAATATATGAGAACCCCAGAGCAAGCAGCAGTACTCCTCTGGGTCTTTTTAGACCTGAAAGACAGTATTACCCATATCAGAAATAAGCAGACTCTACTTGCTGTTCTTACCCTTGACTAAACCACAGATATTTCCCAGTTTCAAACACATCTGTAAAGTTATTGTAGGTCACCTCCTCGCTGTTCATTCAGCCCGTGGAATAAGTTTAGTCCTTGTTGGTCATACTGTAGATTTAATTTTCTAATGTGTGTGCTCTCTTTATTTTGTGTCTGAATGTGCAATTCTGAACTATTTTTGATACTTCAACATTTTTGAGCCATGAATTCTAATATTAATGTCATATTCTAATATCAACCCTTAAAAAAATCTCTACAGAAAAACAAACCTGTGTATTTTTTTTTCCATTGACACAGAAATAAATTCATGTCTAAAAGCATATTTACTGTTGGATACATCTGACTGTATCACACAAAGAGACCTTTTATTGAAGTGATTATCTCCCAAGACTCTAAAAACTTCTGAGTTCCCTGCTTTATAGAATAAGCTTTTGCTTCTTGGAGTCATGGTCTACTTCCTTGATTTCATAACAGAATATTTTTCATTGAAGTCTACTGAACCACATAAATTGCATTGTGATCATTTAAAATGATCACTTCTGAAGAGTAGCCTGTCCCATACTAATTTGCAAGGAGCAGTTAAAACATGCCAATAAATGCTGATCTACAGTACCTTACTTCAGGAGGTATGGATGGCTTTCCACAGAAGCGGAACTTGAAAATAAACAATTTCCCGGCACTTAAATATTTTGATGATGCATTTTCTAAATGTTCATGCTAAAATTTTAAAATTCTCATTTCAAATACTGCTTGCATTTAGTTTTTTAAATTTTACAAGTGAAGATTTGTAATCACTGTTTAGAATGATATTAAAAATAAACAATGAAACAAACCCAAAAGTTACAGGAGGAAGAATCAAATGCTGTAGGAGCATATTTCAAACAACTGTATTCACTTAGTTCTCCCATTTAAAAGATCTCTCCTAAGATGCATAATAAATTTTGTTCTATCCTCTATGTTCCCTGTAAATCTCATATATTGCAAAATTTAGAGAAATAATTATACAATATGAAATCAGAAAATTTGGAAAGGCTACCTCCACATACTTATTTATCTGTGAGACTTGAAAACTGCTGAAAAACTGTAGCAACTTCTGACCAACGTCCAGTATTTACTTTCTCTATTTTCGCACACAGTTTTAATAAATTAAGAGTAGCAATACTTCTGAACTTAATACTTGTTTTCTTCTGCTATGGAAATGTGTTGGTACTGAATCAGTGAGAATTCATCTAGCTTTGTAAGCAGGCTATGACTCTAACCGAAATAGATACCTAAGAGTAGGGTATAAAAATGAAGGAAGCAGATGATACTAGCACTGATAATTCTAAAAGCAATGAACTTGTGGCATGGGGTCTTCTTACCCACAGATGGTTTCTATGTATTTCTGAGCCTGTAACAGATTTTTCTGTTGGAAACTTGCCCAGTTTTTCCTTGAATCTGTGGAAGCAAGGATTTTATGACAGAAATCCATTGCTAAATTTCATGCCCTATGAAGAATCCTGTTATTTTGATGTTTTGAACCTAATTCTTAATTTTTTTTTTTTTTGTTTGAGAGTGCCTGGACTATAACCCATTTTCCTCTTAAATCTATTAAGTGAAGCAACTGACAGTGTGAAACCTTGATAATATGATCTACAAGCTAACTTGGGTTTTTAAAAACATTGTCTTTTACAGTGTCTAATAATATAATTGTGATTTTTATTTATAAGATATAAAATTAATATGAGAACATGTACAGCTTCATATTTCTTTTTTATGAGAAGAATGAAAGAGTCATTTGCTTTCCTTTGTTGGTACTGTCCATGCTCTTAGGAAAGAACAAAGTGGCATATTAAAATTAGACACACATTTCTTCAACTGGTAAAAGCAGGTCTCTCTGAGACGTCAATATTTTATGAACTGGTTTGCCTTGTAATTGGGAAAGCTAGTGATTTAAAAGTAAAATGACAATCAAGCAACTAATGTCAGAAATTAGGCAATGTCCATAATTTCACAGATGTGCATAATTTATGAACTCTGAATTTCTGCAATGAAAATAAAAAGTCTGACTGTTGTCTTACGTTCTGATTGAGCCTAGCTGAACTGTTTTTCCAGTGATATTGGTAGGTTGCAGATCAGACCCTTTTCGTTCAAATAAGTAGTTACCTGGACCTGCTGCCTGGAAGCAGGGAAAGGACCTGTGGGTGATGTGATGGTTGGAGGTCATCTTGGGCATAGCAATCACAAAATTATAGAAGTTTTGATTCTTGGAGAAGTAAGGAAGGGCATCAGCAGAACTGCCACCTTGGACTTCTGGAGGGCAGACTTTGGCCTATTTAGGCGCCTGGTTGGCAGAGTCCCTTGGGAGGCAGTCCTGAAGAACAAAGGAGTCCAGGAAGGCCAGGTATTCTTAAAGAAGGAAATCTTCAAGGCACAGGAGCAAGCTGTCCCATGTACCAGAAGATGAGCTGGTGGGGAAGAGACCAGCCTGGCTGAAAAGAGTGCTTTGGATGGTACTCAGAAAAATAAGATTTTATGACCATTGGAAAAAGGAGCAGGCAACTCAGGAGAACTGCAAAGATGTTGTGAGATTATACAGAGACAAAATTAGGAGGGCCAAAGTCCAGCTAGAATGCAATCTGGGTACTGCCATAAAAGTCAACAACAAATGCTTCTATGAAAACATTAGCAAGAAAAGGAATACTAAGGAGAATATCCACACTTCATTGGATGTGGGGGAAGCCATAGTGACAAAGTATGAGGAAAAGGACTCAGTTTTTAATAGTAAGATCAGTTTTTCTCTGGGTATCCGACACCCTAAAATGGCAGACAGGGATTGGAAGCAGAATAAAGCCCCCATAAACTAAGGGGAACTGGAAAATGAACAGCAACAGTACTTAGATATATATCAGTCTCTGCAGCCGTATGGAGATCCACACAAGGGTACTGAGGAAGGGGGTAAGAACAACCAGGTGATTAGGCCCAGTCATCCTGGGTTTATGAAAGGTACATCCTGCTTCACTAGCCTGATCTATGACAAGGTGACACACCTAATGGATGAGGAAATGGCTGAAGGTGTTGTCTACCTAGCCTTTGTCAACATTTCTCACAGCATTGTCCTGGAGAAACTGGCTACTAATAGCTTGGATGGGTGTACTCTTCATTGGGTTGGAAACTGACTGGATGGCTGAGCCCAAGGAGTGGTGGTGAATGGAGTTAAGCCTAGTTAGTGGCCTGCCGCAAGTGGTGTTCCCCAGAGCTCAGTACTGGGGCCAGTTTTGTTTAATATCTTTATCAACAACCTGAACAAGAAGATCAAGTGCACCATCTATAAATTTGCAGATGACATCAAGTTGAGTAAGAGTATTGCCCTGCTGGTGGGTAGGGAGGCTCTGCAGAGGGATCTGGACAGGCTGGATTGATCAGCTGTGGACAATGGTAGGAGTTACCCAGGGTCATTGAAAGCTATTAACACATACTTACGTTATTTCTTACCAGGACCATACCTAATATAGGCTTAGATTTGACCATGTGCTGACATACAGTCATGTTTAATACCCTATCCCTGCATCAGGGATGGTGGAGAATGACAAACACAGTTTCAATTTCAGCAGAATAATCATATCTTCCTGTATTGATGAAATCTATGTGAGATAAGGATTTTTTCTTCTACAAAACACCATTGCAAAAGACAGCTAAACTTGAATGTAAACGAAAGACAGGAGAAAAAGCAAAAAAAAAAAAAAAAAAAAATAAAATCTTGCAACCCTGCATCAGAAATTTAGTCCCTTAAACCAAGTTTTTCCCACCCCTATCCTCCATTTCTATGACAGTCAACAGTATTATTTTGGCAGTATTCAGCCAAAGAACGTATACGCAGCCTGTTTACCAAGAAGCATGTATAAATATACATTTAGATCTATCTGTCCTGCTAGCTATAGCTATATCTAACCACAATAAAACAGTTGGGCTCTCTCAAGTGTTATGCCTTTAAGTTAAACTTTATTGAAATAAAATGAGGAAAGAACAATACATTTTGCATTCTTCAGAAGCCAGTGTTCAATAAATACTAAGTTTTGATCGATTGATACGGTGTCATATTTGACTAAAGAGGTGGGAAAGTTGCTACTGTTGCTTTGTGCTGGCTAGAAGAAGAATGCAATATTGATTTTATATGTTGGATGGGCTGTCAGCGTACAGTGCATTGTTGATTTTGACTTTTATAGCCAACATGTTTCCTTTAATTGGATCATTTGTAAAAGAGAGGAGGGTACCTGTTCCCTTCTGACAGTGACTGATTACAATCATTTCATGTTTGTCAATATTTGATAAACCCACAGTTACCCAACAACATGGCTGAAAGCAGCATCTTTATGCAATTGCTTGTTTCCTTCTTCCTTGCTTCTGATCTCAGTCTCAGAGTAACCAGCAAGTTATGCCAGCAGCTCCTTCATCTTTTCTTTTTTCATTTTTCTGAAATAATTTTCTTGCCTTCACACTTCTTGTGGAAGAAGATAAAGAGGAGAGGAAGAAAGTTTTTACATTGAGTCAACATCATTGCCAATATCTCTCGGTAATTGAAAAATTCTGGGACACCTATCTATGCCCTTGTCCTTCTTGCTCTCACCACTATTTTTGATGATAGGCACAGTTCTATAACCTTGCGGCTGAGCTTTCAACTCTCTAATATGCTGAAACGAAAACCAATATCCCTGTATCCTGTCATAAACCGTCTTCTTTTTTGCCTTCGTCCTATTATTATTGTTTTGGGTTGTTTTTTTTTTTTTCCAATATGCTGGATGCAAATTTAAATATCACTACAGAGAGGTCTGAAGCTCAGGGAAGAACAGAGATGTGTGCACAAAGCATTGTTATAAATTATTTGAAGAGAATTCATGTTGGTATTTTAATTGTGTCTGATGCTTAGTTCACAGATGGCTGATAATTTCATCTGATATACTGAACAGCTCGATGTTTTACTCTTGAAAGAGAAGATGTATTCACAAGCCAGGCTCAATCTTTGTTCTCTCCTGCTTAGTAAAGCAAAACCTTTTTCATTTTCACCTATGTTAATTAGGACTAGTAATGTAAATACAATGCCATCAGGGCTGCAGGAAAACCTTCAAGGAACACAGAGCTGTAAGGTGGAATGAACACTCCAGGCCGCAAGCTTCACATCACCATCTGAACTTTTAGAGAGCTTCTCCTGGACATGTTGGAAGTGTCCTGTCTAAAATGAGGCATCCACGTTTGGGAAGATCCTGAAAAGGAAGCAAGCACCTGTGTTGCTTGCATCTCTGGAAAGCTTCTTTGAAAATAGAGTGCTGCTGAGCCTCACCCTGTAATGAAAGGTGATGACCACCCTTGCTGCAATCATACAGGCAGTAGCCATGGGGCTGCTTTTCCATGCAAGCCAGATGTGAAAAAGCCAAATAAAAATGTGCTTACCAGTTTGTACTGCACTTGTCTAATAAGAAAGATGAGTTAATAAAATGTGGTCTGCTTGAGCAGAGGAAAGCAGAGGAACTGGATCAGTGTCCACACCTGCTTTTCTCAGACAAGGTTGTTCACTGGTGCTCCAGGAGCTGAACACAGAGCACAGAAAATTCCTTCTATGTCCAGTCCTCCTAAGAGCCCTGTAGGCCTCCAGAAACAAACAGAATCAGAAGCACAAACATCTACTTCAGATTTACTTTAACAAGAGCAAAGGGGGAGAAAGAGGGACTAGATTCAGAGATTAAAGGAACAAATGAGTTAAATCTACTATCACCAGTGTCAGAACTGAGTCAAAGACAGTGCATGCTTTAAAACAAGGCAGCTAATTTTTGTTCAAAGGAACACAAAATAAAACTTTGATGTGATCGTGTAGCTAGATCAAGAGGTCACCAAGAGCAGCTGACAAAAGAAATGTCAAAAAAAGAGTGCTAAAAAGTAAATTGTGAAGTAATTCATTCTCTCCCCTTCCTTTAATTCATCTTAGAATTAGCAGGCATTTGTCACCAAAATTTACAGTACATTTAAGGCAAGAAAGATATTGTGGACTTTAAGACCTGGGGATTTCTACACTCCTACCAGAAGCAAGGATGCAGCTGCAGGTCTGCAGGCCCAGCTGGAGTCAGAGGTGTGTACATGTGGTAACATGATAAACACATGTACATGGGCACATACGTGAGGACAGGGAGCAGTGAAGACAGGGAGCAGTGCCTTTACCCACACAAAGACCAGCAACTCAGCTAAACATACACCATGGATGGGCTAATGCAGTTTCTACCTGCCTGATCAGGACGCTGCCTTTCACATTCTTTACTCAATTTCCAAGCACACCTATATTGAGAGATCTTCTGAATATTAACACAAATCATAGAATCATAGAATCATAGAATAGTTAGGGTTGGAAAGGACCTTAAGATCATCTAGTTCCAACCCCCATGCCATGGGCAGGGACACCTCGCTCTAAACCATATCACACAAGGCCTCGTCCAGCCTAGCCTTGAACACTGCCAGGGATGGAGCATTCACAACCTCCCTGGGCAACCCATTCCAGTGCCTCACCACCCTAACAGGAAAGAATTTCCTCCTTATATCCAATCTAAACTTCCCCTGTTTATGTTTGAACCCATTACCCCTTGTCCTATCACTACAGTCCCTAATGAAGAGTCCATCCCCAGCATCCCTACAGCCCCCTTCAGATACTGGAAGGTTGCTATGAGGTCTCCACGCAGCCTTCTCTTCTCCAGGCTGAACAGCCCCAACTTTCTCAGCCGATCTTCATATGGGAGGTGCTCCAGTCCCCTGATCATTCTCATGGCCCTCCTCTGGACTTGTTCCAACAGATCCATGTCCTTTTTTATGTTGAGGACACCAGAACTGCACACAATACTCCAAGTGAGGTCTCACGAGAGCAGAATAAAGGGGCAGGATCACCTCCTTCGACCTGCTGGTCACACTCCTTTTGATGCAGCCCAGGATATGGTCGGCTTTTTGGGCTGCAAGCGCACACTGAAGCTGGCTCATGTTCATTTTCTCATTGACCAGCACCCCCAAGTCCTTCTCCGTAGGGCTGCTCTGAATCTCTTCTCTGGCCAAACTGTAGCTGTGTCTGGGATTGCTCTGACCCAGGTGTAGGACCTTGCACTTGGAATGGTTAAACTTCCTGATGTTGGCATCAGCCCACCTCACAAGTGTGTCAAGGTCCCTCTGGATGGCATTCCTTCCCTCCAGCGTATCAACCGAACCACACAGCTTGGTGTCATCGGCAAACTTGCTGAGGGTGCACTCAATCCCATTGTCCATGTCAGCGACAAAGATGTTAAACAAGACCGGTCCCAACACCGATCCCTGAGGGACACCACTCGTAACTGGTCTCCAGCCGGACACTGAGCCATTGACCACAACTCTTTGTGTGCGGCCATCCAGCCAGTTCTTTATCCACTGAGGGGTCCACCAGTCAAATTGATGTCTCTCCAATTTAGAGACAAGAATGTCAGGCAGGATTCCCCTTAGTGAAGCCATGCTGGCTGTCACCAAGCACCTTGTTGATTTTCATGTGCCTTAGCATGCCTTCCAGGAGAATCTGCTCCAAGATTTTGCCAGGCACAGAGGTGAGACTGACTGGTCCGTAATTCCCCGGGTCATCCATTTTCCCCTTCTTGAAAATGGGGGTTATATTTCCCTTTTTCCAGTCGTCGGGAACTTCACCTGACTGACATGATTTTTCAAATATGATGGCTAGTGTCTTAGCAACTTTATTTGCCAGCTCCCTCAGGACCCACGGATGGATTTCATCAGGACCCATGGACTTGTGCACGTTCAGATTTTTGAGATGGTCTCGAACCAATTCCTCTCCTACAGTGGGCCCAAGGTCTTCATTCTCAACAGTCCCTGCATCTGCCTTCCAAGACTTGGGTGGTACGGTCAGAGCCTTTGCTAGAGAAGACCAAGGCAAAGAAGTCATTCAGAACCTCAGCCTTCTCCAAATCCTGTGTAACTAGTTCACCCAAGAGCTTCCTGAGGGGGCCTACGTTCTCCCTAGTCTGTTTTTTATTTGCTATGTACCTGTAGAATCCCTTCCTGTTATCCTTAATATCCCTAGCCAAGTTTAATTCTAACTGGGCCTCAGCTTTCCTAACCTGGTCCCTAGCTAACCGGACAATAACCCTATACTCTTCCCAGGCTGCCTGTCCTTGCTTCCACTTTCTATAAGACTCTTTTTTCATTTGAATTTTCCCCAGGAGCTCCTTATCCATCCAAGGAGGTCTCCTGGCCCTCCTGCTGCACTTCCTTCTGGTTGGGATGCAACACTCCTGAGCTTGTAGCAGGTGATCCTTGAAGACCAACCAAGAGTCTTGAGCCCCCCTGCCCTCTAGGGCTATATCCCACGGAACCTTACTAAGGAGGTTCCTGAAGAGGCTGAAGTCTGCTTTTTTGAAATCTAGGGCAGTGAGCTTGCTGCACACTCTTCTCACTGTCCTAAGGATCTCAAATTCAACCATCTCGTGGTAAGTGCATCCAAGGCAGCCCTTCAATGCCACATTTCCAATGAGCCCTTCCCTGTTGGTGAGCACAAGGTCAAGCATGGCACCTCTCCTTGTCGGTTCCTCTATTACTTGCAGAAGGAAATTGTCTTCCACACAATCGATGAACCTCCTGGATTGCTCGTGCGGGAACGTACCGTCATTCCAACAGATGTCAGGGTGGTTGAAGTTACCCATGAGAATGAGAGCCTGTGAGCGTGAGGCTTTTCCTATCTGCCTATAGAGTGCTTCATCCACAGATTCCTCTTGATCAGACGGTCTGTAACAGATCCCCACAGTAATGTCTCCCATCACTGTTTTCCATTTAACCCTGACCCACAAGCTCTCCGTTATCTGCTCATGAGTCCCCAGACAGAGTTCCATACACTCCAGCCTATCCCTAACATAAAGGGCAACTCCACCTCCGCGCCTGCCAGGCCTGTCTTTTCTAAAGAGTCTGTAATCTTCCATTCCAACAATCCAGTCATAGGAGCCATCCCACCGTGTTTCTGTGATGCCTATAATGTCATACCCCCATAGACAAGCACGCATCCCTAATTCCTCTTCTTTGTTCCCCATGCTACAGGCATTTGTATAGAGGCATCTGAGCCGAGCTCCAAATGAAGCCGGCTCATTGGCTGGAGCAGCCAGAATATGTCTGCATTGGTCCAAGCATTTATTATAGGTGCTGGCAACTGACTGGGAGTGTTGGGATGGAATGATGCCCCCTCCCCCAACACATCTAGTTTAAAGCCTCCTTAACCAGTCTGGCAAGCCTCCTACCAAAACTGCCCTTCCCCTTCTTTATCGGACCAGCTCCACCAGCCCCTGCTAGACCTGGCCTACAAACTTGGGTCCCATGTTCAAGACACCCAAACTCCTGACTATGACACCACCCTTTTAACCATTTATTAACCTGGCTAATCCTCCTAGCTTTTTTTAGGTTCTCCCCTATATCCTGGAGAATAGACAAAAAGACTATCTGAGCTCCAGAGCCCTTAACCACCTCTCCCAGGGCTCTATAGTCCTGCCTTATGCTCCACAGGCTACTACTATCTATATCACTAGCACCCACATGTATAACCAGAAGTGGGTAATAATCTGTGGGGCTTACCAGAGCAGGCAGCCTCTCTGCCACATCCCTGATCCATGCCCCTGGTAGGCAACACACCTCCCTTGAGACCGGGTCAGGCCGACAGAAGAGTGCTTCTGTCCCTTTCAAAGTAGAATCCCCTACCAGTACGACCCGTCGCTTTTTCCTGGCAGCACCAGTAGAGATCTTTACTAGTGCATCACCAGGCTGTTTCTGGTGCAAGTGCGTTTCCTCATGAGCCCCCTGCAGGACAGCAAAGCGGTTCTGTGTGGGGGCAACAGGTTCAGGAGGAAGTCCATTGCTTTTAATCGTCCTTTTCCTCCTTTTTTTGTTGTTTGTTTTGTTTTGGTTTTTTTTTTTGGCACCAATTCCCAGCTTCGAGAGCTAACAACCTCCTTCTTTCCTGCATGAGCTACAGGGGAAGCTTGAGAACTCTGCACAGTTTGGGCAGGGAGCAAGCATTCCTGCTTCCTCTCAGCTACCCTGACATCTTGTAGCCTATTAATAGCTTCCCGCAGCTCAGCCCCCTGCTGGAGGAGAACCTCCACCAGGGAGCAGCACCCAGTGCAGCCCTGACAATTGCGTACCTTTCCCTCAGCAGACCTGTGCAGGCACTCTCTACACCCCGAAGTCTGCACTGCAGCCTCCCCTCTCATCGGCTCTGTTTGAGTGCCTACGGTGCCCACCCCCGGGGCAGCCAGAGCAGAGCTCCCAGACCGGGCCCTGGTCACACGGTGAGTGCTCACTATTCCGCTCGGCTCAACCTGCCTCGCCGCGCTCCTGGTCGCTCGCGCTCCCTGGGGCAGGTTTTTACCCAGTCAGGGCTGGTGCCGCCCCTCCTGGCTCCGCCCCCTGTGAGTCCCTGCTCGCCTCAGCTGAGCTGCCGGCTCCTGGGCAGGTCCTGTCGAGGACTTGAGGCTCCCTGGGTGGCTCTCGGCGCTCTGAGTTGAGGCTCCTGGACGCTGCTCTCCCCCGCTCCGGTGTTCAAGGCGGCCTCTCTCGAGCTACTCACCTCAGCAATTGCAAGTTTCATTCCATCTGCTGTCCATGCCCAGATCCTAGATCACTTCTCCAGGCACTAGCTCAGACCTTTGATCTGGAGATGGTCTTTCATTAGTTACTGGTTTCTCCAGCCTGAACTTCATGAGCAGTGTTCAGGTACAGGACTCTGCCAGATCAACGCTGACCAGATATTTTCCCTGAAGCTGCATCTTGTGGAGATTGTTTTTCAGTCTTTTACTGAACCTGGGTACCTTAAAAAAACATAATGGACCACAGAATGACAATGTCTCTGTAACCAGTATGTCAGCATTGGTTCTAATCCGTGCTTCCCAGCTTCTTCTTGTGTTTTATAGGAACAGTCAACAAATGAAATGTAAAATGTAGTCAGAAATAATTTTTTTAACGTTTCCCAAATGTAGGCCTTATCAAAAACAAACACATGAAAACATGGACTTTTATCAAAAACAAACACATGAAAATACGGACTTTTAAACTCTACAACAAACTAAGCATCCAAAATATTTTATTTTTGTATTCAAAAATGCAACATTTTTCAGTGTAAATCAGGCTGCATTTGGAAATTTAAACTGCAGTACTTCACTACTTCTTTGCTGCTGCAAGCTGGACTTGATATCCAGACCAACTTGTCATATTTACATTGTATTTTATATACCAGGAGTTGTCCTGGGTTTAGCAGTAGCTTCTTTCTTAGTAGCTGGTGCAGTGCTGTGTTTTGACTTCCGTCTGGGAACAGAGCTGATAACAATGATGTTTTGGTTTGGCCAAGGACTTTGTGAGCCTCCTGCTCTGCCAGGGAGGAGGGGAAGATGGGAGGAAGCAGAGACAGGACACCTGACCCCAAACTGACCAAAGAGGTATTCCATACCACAGCACGTCATGCCCTGGAGGTAACTGGGAGTTACCCGGAAGGACAGGGGGTCTTCTGAGTAGGACTCGTTTTTCAGCGGGTGGTATTGTATTCTTTTCCCTTGTTATTATCTCTTACTGTTGTCGTTGGTAGCAGTAGTGATCTGTGTTGTATACTGGTTGCTGGACTGTTCTTATCTCAACCTGTGGGAGTTGCATTCTTTCGATTCTCCTCCCCATCCCTCCGGGAGCGGGGAAGGGGGGGAGCCCCCGGGGGTGACACGGGCCTCAACTGCTTCCAGCCCGGCACCACTCACTGGGAGTGGGTGCACAAGCTGTCTGGCTGGGACACAACAACTCCTTATACACAACAGGAGTATATAAGATGGTGGCTTGTGGATGACACAATCAAAATAATTTTCCAGTACACCAGCCTAAGTCGCAAAGGCTTCCATATTCAAGCTCTTGTGAGGCATGTGTTCCTCAAAATTGTAAATCTATTTACATTTTTCTTATTTTTCTTTTTCAAATAGACATTTTATTTGCCCTTTTTTTTAACTTATTTTAAAGTCAATATTTCAAATGGCAAATGCTGACAAATACAACTGTATTTATTTTTTTTGTATTAAGAGCAGAAACCAAACATCAGAAAAGTGACAACAGCACACACCACATACACATTTCCTATCAATTTCTCTTCACTTATTCAATCTTTTCCTTTTTTTTTTTTCTTTTTTTTTTTTTTTTTTTGAGGCAGGGTATGGTGATAAAATATTGACTTCTGAGATTTCATTTTGAGTCTACCTGTAAACGGAATCCAAGTAAGTGTTCATCACATTCTATGCAGCTCAATAAGATGCTCAGTCAGCCCAGTCGGTCTAACATCCTTCACTGCATTATCATCTCTACTAAACATACAATTTTGTTAAAGATATGTATCCAAAAGAATTATTCCAATTAGGTGGTGGTCATTATGAATGAGTGCCTGCTATTTTTTCTAGCAGTATGCATTTGTGTCAACTGAAGTGAGAGTTCTATCTCCTATTAATTTTTATCCCTGATCTCATATCCCTGCCACTGAATTCAGGTTCCCTCATCCATTTTAGGTCCTTCTTATTCATGCCAATACCTCTAACCAAAGTATGCGTGGCTGCTAATATCACACCTTAATTGGAGATATTAACAAGATAACCCAGCCTTAGTCTTTCAAACACCCTGAAACACCTTTCAAACACCATGAAATCTCTATGGGAACAGATTTGCAAATCACCAAAGGCTTGCCACTGCCTTCTTTCTGAAAAACACAAGCAAGCCCATGCACACACACTTTCACACACAACCCCACATAAACTCACCCTCGTACCCTTTCTTTTAAGGGACTCATGGTTTTATTCATTTCAATAGCAAGTGTGATATACAGGCTTGTCATCTCCTTTTTGTAGTGCTGCAACCCAAAATTATAAATGGGCTGACATTAATCAGAGACCAAAATTTAATGTTGATTATTGTTTATAGGAAAAATTTTGATATGACAGATGAAATAACTGCTGCAGCAACCTTTGTTAAGTTTAGCTAACTATACCTGGATAGAGGAAAAAAAAGAAAAGGCTGCAGACAATTAATTTTAATGGTATTTAATTACCTCTTTCCCCCAGTCCCACTCCAAAATGATGTAGGATCATTGTCTCCAGCTCAAGATTTTTAATATTGTGACCACTTATCAACTGTGTGTGAAATCACTTCCCAAGTCTCCTGGTAATATCTGGTGACTCGTGCACAGTATTCAGTGTTGACTGTTGACAGAACAAGGCAAGACAGGGCACATATTGCAAATTGGATCCTGAAGTATCTGTACCTCAGAACAGTCATGGTACTTGGTCAAAGCCCATAGCTCTTCAAATTAAAAGTGCATCAGACAGATTCTGCATGTAGTGAACTTCAGTTAGAACATGTTTTCATGAAAACTATTTTAGCATTATATTTAAAGTTCCTATCCAAAGTCTGCTAAATTGGGGCTGAAATGCAGTTTAGTCAGTCAGTAGCCTTTAGCCCAAATTTTCTGAAAGTTAAAAACAGAAGCCAAATACATCCTTTCAGTTGCCTCCAGAGAATCAGTTCAGCAGTTATTTTCAGCTGATGATAATTTATTCGGTTTCTTACCCGACCTGTGTGTGCTGGGGATAAGACTAAACATCTCATGGGACAGTCAGAACAAAGCACAGAAGTCAACGAAAACAAATTATAAATAACAGGTAAGCCAGCTTTGTTTTGAATTTGCAACTAGCTCAAAATTACTTTGAATATTGACTGAAAGCTGTAAATACTCTTTTTATAAAAAAAAATTTAAACTGCTCTATCTGCTCCATGATCTTACAAACCTGTTTTAAAACTCTTCATAGAAGGGAACAAGACAGAGAAATGTACAAAACCAAAGACTGCAATGCATTAACATTATCCAGTTAATGTTCCCTGGTATGAAGGCAGACTGGACATTTTATTTAGCTTGATAGATGTCCAAATTTATAATTATCAGGAAGTCAGCAAAAATCTCCCCCACCCATTTTCTTTACAATCCTAACTTTTTTCATATCAATGCTTCATAATAAAGATTTTTTTAGAGGCATAGAATTATGCTAATTATGAAATCAACACAAATCCTGCTATTAGACAGACTTAATCTGCCGATTGTAGAGATGTGGGGAAAATCTAAGTAAAATATGTCAATTCTATCTAACTAGATTGCATGTCCTAGATAAGATAACTATGAACAAAAACGTTCAGCTGTCTTTTTCTGTTGAATTGAGCTTCTCAAAGGATTTGAGTTTTTGCTTTATTTTTACACTGTGCTGAATTTCTCCATCACAAGCTGTGGCTTGGGAAAATGCTACATGAATAACTAAGTCCATCCTTGCCAGAATAGTTCTTAAGTGTATGCTTAATTTAAAGAACATGCTAATTTCCCCACACTAGGAAAATTAATTCATACTGTGTGCTGGTTTTGGCTGGAATGGAGTTAATTTTTTTCATAGTAGCTTGTATGGGGCTGGTTTGGATTTGTGCTGGAAACAGAGATGTTTTAGTTACTGCTGAGCAGTGCTTACACAGAATCAATGTCTTTTCTGTTTCTCACACCACCTCACCAGCTAATGGGCTTGGGGTGCACAAGAAGTGGGTAGAGGACAGCTGATCCCAACTGACTGAAGGGATATTCCATCCCATATGGCATCATGGTCAGCATAACGAAAAGCAAGGGCATTTGGAGTGATGGCTCTTGTCTTCCCAAGTAATCATCACATGTGATGGAGCCCTCTTTCCTGGAGGTTGCTGGATACCTGCCTGTTGATAGGAAGTGGTGAATGAATTCCTTGTTTTGCTTTGCTTGTGTACTCAGCTTTTGTTTTACCTGTTAAAACTGTCTGCATCTCAACCCATGAGTTTTCTCACTTTTGCTCTTCTGATTCTCTTTCCCATGGCACCAGGGAGTGTGAAAGAGTGTGTGGTGCTCAGCTGGCAGCTGGGGTTAAACCATAGCAGTGTTTTTTGGCACCCAGCATGGCGCTCAAAGGGCTTGAGATAACAATAAGTTTGATTGTAATGTGCTACATCAAATTAATAGCTCTTATTGCAGTTTAGCTATTAATCGACAAGCTCCTCTGCTTGCCATAGGGCTTGCTTGCCCTATGCTTGTTATAGTTCTGCATGTTATAGTTCTTGTGAGTGACTGCTTTTTGCTTTTGCTGCTTGCTGTGCTGCTGCACTGCTTATCATCTTACTCTGCTGTGCCTGGGAACATTCTGATAACAACGATGACAATGTGCTTCAGCTGGCAGATGGCCAGGGCATCACTGCTGTGTCTGTGCTGAGCACAGGTAGAACTCAAGTTGAAGGGACTGTGATGTGTGCATGAGTCTATGAAGGAACAGGACATATGAAACATCCGTGGCTGTGTGTAAGCCTGTGTCAGAACAGGGACTTCTTGAGGTGTCTGTGATGGTGGTTATGTCTGTGTGGCAGCAGGTACACATCTGAAGGGGCTGTAATCTACGGATAAGTGCACAGAAGAGAAGGTACCCATTATCTGTGGCTGTGGAAAGGTCTATGCTGCAGCAGGTGCAGTCTTGAAGGGATTGTGGCTCAACTTGGAGCAGGTACAACCCTAAGTGGCTGAAGTTTGTGGACAACTTCAAGCTGGATCAGGAACAAGGGGAGAAGTTCATCGCAATGTCAAACACGGTGGTCTAGTCCAAAAGGACCAGGAGTGGACACTGTACTGGAAATACCTTTTAACTGTTGTAACCTGGGATTTGAGTTGGATATTCTGGGAATTCCTAGAGCAAGAACCCCTTGTAGATAGCTAGGCAAAAAGTAGTAACTACAGTTTAAAAGTAGTAGGAACAGAATAGGCAGTAGTGACAATGATGGTAGCAGTAATACTATTTGTAAGACTAGCGATACATGAAAAGAGTTGAAACAGGCTTGATATGTTTAGCTACCTGCCCAAGACCGGTCTTAAGTACATGCTAACATATTTAGGAAGACTGTTTTGTTGTTTTTTTTAATGAACAACAAACTACAATAAAGCCACAATAGCCTGCTTCTAATTATGTGAATTTTGTTCTTTCATCAAAATATCTCAAAGTTGAATATGAATACAAATATTAATTACTTAGATTATTTTTGCATACTTAGTCTTTGTGCTTTCCTCTGTTACCAGACTGTATCTATTACACATATTGTAGTGCACTAGCCATAACAAGGATTTGGACACCACATATCTGCTTCAATGAACCCCGTAATCATAGATCTGTCTTCTAAAATAACTCATGCATCTAGTTGGCAATTATTTGAGATTACATGGGATAAGTCATGAACTACAAAACCTGGTTTCTCTAAATAAAAAGCAAAAGGTATTTGGATGCCCAATGTATCCAAGAGAAAAGTATCACAGTTTTGATATCCTAGTTGGCTGGGCAGTTCTGCAGTGCACATTCCCCTTTTGAGTGTGACCCAGAAGATTTTTGGGGTTCATTTCTTTGGCTATTTTTGGTTTTATAGTTATGTGCCACCAGCAAGATATGTTTATGCAAAAAAAGAGTCCTGGTTATGCACCTTGCTGTGCATATTACTATGTTCAGTTCTTTCATTCTCCACCAAAGGATGTTAAACGTGAGTAAGCCTGACAAACCTATATATTCACGGATAACTCCATTCTTAAAACATCCTATACACTGCCCAATAAGGGCCAGGAGGCTAAGCAAGTGTATACCCATTTGTCAGAAGAAAAATTTAAACATCTCTAGTATTCTCTAGATCCCGTGTTTCAGCTTCACACCTGCAGTTTTTATTATTTTAAAGTTAATTAAGCAAATTCTTTACACATGCATACACATACTTAAGAAAGCACTTATCAAGAAACAAGCTCTCATTTAGTGTCTCTTCTCACAGAGCCAAAAGTGTCCCATTAGTATAAACTTAAAACCTGATTTATTTCAGTAGTCCTGTATACTTCAGCTTGTGTACAAATTACACATCACTGGTTAAAAGAAAGATGCACATAATGCATGGAATGAACTGTTTCAATTTTTTTTTTCCTTTCCTTCCTGCTATAATTTTTATATCTCATTTTACCTCTGTAATTAAGACAGGTCTGGTAGGTATTTAAATTAGCCTGGCTTTCATCTCTATCACACATTCATTTCAAAACTTTTATGAATATTTAATAGAGGTTTTATAATTCATGGTGATGTGATGAACAGCCTTTTGGCCATTAAGTCAATTGACAGAAAGAAAAAAAAAAAAAACTGAAAAAGAAAAAAAAACCCAACTCTCTCTTCAGGCAGAAATAATAACGATTCTATTTCTGTTCCTAGATTGGTGATTACACAGTCACCTGTTTTCACATTAAACTTTGATGATAAATTACTCAGCAACCATGATAATATCAGAAGTTTTACTGGCCAGAACAAATTGCCAGTAATTGCTTGCATGATAAAGGGAAAGAGCTGTTTCGTAGCCCTTCTGTCCTTCCCCTTAGGGAATATCTGCAACCCCACAATCAAACTGCTTCTCTCCATACATATTTCTTTTTTCTCCCCTTCGTTCTTTCCCCTCTCTGCTCTTTCCCCCCACCTTTTTTTTTTTTTTTTTTGTTTTCTTTCATTTCAGTTCATTTCAAAGGCAACTATGTCAGCCTTTTAAGAATATATTAACATTACATTAACACTGTCATGGTTTTTGCATGCATATCCAGAACACAGGCCAAGAAGGCCAGTTAAGTTTCAGATAAGCTTGAGTTCAAACAGGTTATTTTATTCATTTATTTTATTCACTATTTTCAATATATACGTTAAAACTATATTTGGATGGGGTACTGCCAACAGAGTTTTAAGCTTAAAAAAGGTACAATTGTGAAGCATGTGTTTTGTATAGAATTTTTCACAGAGAACTGGCTCTTATTATTATTACCCTCATCATCATAGATAAATCACCATACTAAATCACCACTGTTATTGCTGTTATTATTACTGTAATTCAACAGTTATTATAATTTCTTTATCAATGTCATAACTAGGAACTTTGTCAACATCAGAGCTTCCTTTATGGCAGATCTCTTAAAAGCAAATGGTGGTAGCATTTCCTCACTGGGTATCCCAACAGACAGTATTCACTGCACTGGGGGAATTCATCTGTGTGTTCTGGGCATTACCATAAACAGTACTGTACTGGTACTATCTCTTTTAGAGAGCCCAAGTTAGTGAGCTCCGTCACTGGCAGCAGGAGACCTTCACTAGTGCAGTGGTGATCTGCTTATCTTACAGATGTCAGATTTTAGGACCCAGATAGGATTTCTATGACACCTGGGTCTCCATTGCAAATCAGCAGCTACCTGGGTCACTTCAACCTATTAGCTTTGTGTGCAAAGCAAGTTACACACACAATATTGTTTGATGAGTGTGTATCATCTTATGTATGTGTACTAAAGGGGATTTTCCAGAAGAATGACAGGCTGTGGGGCTGAAAACTATCTGTTGATTTGTTGTTTTTGACTTTTGTCTTCCCTCACCCTGCCCTGAAAGGTTAACAACTTCTTGAAAGGGCCCAGAAACGAGGATCCTGACCACACTCACTAAAAAATCCAATTAATATGGCGGTGTTTGAATAGTACTAATTAATGTATTACAACTATTCACACGTTTAAAATTACACATACCATGCCAAACCCATTTTGATAGAACTACAGTATCTTCCCTAACTATAAAAGGTCCTGTGGATTTTTGAGTTACAAGAGGTAAATTGAGTAGTAAGCATCTGTATATTTTGCAGGTTTGTGTGTGTGTGTGTGAGAGAGCGAGAAGACAATAAATAAATCAATAGCAAATTCGCTTTCCAGTTATTCTAGAATATAAATTTACTAACAAAAAAAAAAAAATATGTTCAGTAGTAGTATTATTATTCAAAGCCTTTTGTGATGGAAGCCTGGGTTTCACTAATACATCATAAATAAGAAAAAAGGTCTCACTGAATAGTTGGGGTTTCTACCCCTTTTCCTCACAGGTTTTATTAAGGCAAATGTAGTAACCTAAAATTCAATAGAGGCTGGTCTAGTTTTGATTACTTTTAGCTTAGTGGAGTAAAGGGTTAAAATAATCATCAATATTTCCATCTTCAGACTCTCTCTTCAAAGGAATCTTCAGAGCTTCAGCTCTAAATAAAAGGGGGAAAAACTTGTTGTCATGCAAGCATGAGCCCATAAACATGTACGCCTTCTTTCTATTGCTTTTGATGTGTGAACACAATGCCTTTCTCTAGCTGGCAAGCAACCAGATGCTTTCTTCTTTATTGCTGGCTGGAGCACCTAATAGGCATAAACTAACTGCAAACAGGACCCGCATGGATTTTAGCACATTTGGATCTTGAATAATTTAAATAATTTGATTTCAGTGATGTGGGATTGGTTCAAATAAGCAAATGTTTACAGGACTGTAGATGTGAAAGGCTATCTATTAAAGATTTCAGACTACTTCTCCCCCAGTATTCCTGATTTCTTTTCATATTATAAATCTTGATTCTGCAAATCCATCCATGTATGCTTATCTTTAAGCACATGTGTTTTCATGTATAATATAATCTTAGCAACATATCAAAATGTGGTTGTACAGGATCACAAAATGCCATCTAACTTATCTGTCTGTGGTATGGCAGGATCAGATCTGCCTTCATCACTTTAACAGAGAACTGTTCAAATAACTTAAAGAATTCGATGCTGAAGTCTCCACAGCCTTCCTAGCAGCTGATTTCAGTGCCTCACTCTCCTTTTCATTAGAAAGATTTTTCTGCTGCCTAGAATGAATCTTCTTGCTGAGTTTTTAAGCCCAATCCTTATCTTACACAGTGAACAAATCAACCTCTTCCTTTTTCCATTTTTATATTGAGACCAACTCAATTTCTAATTTTTGTACCCAAAACAACCACTTATTTCAACTCATTAATTTAAAAAAGTCCAAAACTGAAAACAATGGCTGCTATAACTTTTTAACACTAAGCAGAAGGAGTTGAGGATGAGTTCATGTATCATGTTTGCAATACTCCTTTCCATACATAATATCACAATAGGACAATTCCTTTTTTTTTTTTTCTTTTTGCAACTCAACTAACTATAAAGCCATACCCCTTTTGTATGAAACAGAAAATCAGATGTTCTATTGTTCCTTTTGCTATATTTATGTAGCTGACTCTTCCTATTTCAATGCACTGTTCCTCCTGCCTAAGCATTTCACACCTAAACCTACATAAAAAGATTTTAAAACAAAAATAATTAAAAAATAAGGTATAGAAGTTTAAGAATCTAATTAAATCCTCCAGTTTGTCAGACCTATCATAAATTTCAGTCATGCCCTCCAATAAATTTACAGTTTGTCCTGGCATACAGTCAGAGACATGAAAAAGAACAAGAAAGGCTTCTACAAATACATGAGCACAAAATGAAGGCTAGGAAAAACGTTGGACTACTGCTAAATAGGCATGTGGATCTAGTGAAAATGGCACAGGCAGAGATACCCACTGCTTTTTTTGCCTCGGTCTTTACTGGTGAGAATGACCTTCAGGAATCCCAGGTCCCTGCCATCAGAAAGAAAATATGGAGAAGGGAAGATTAGCTTTTGGAACATTTTAACAGACACATGCAATAGTTAGGGTTGGAAAGGACCTTAAGATCATCTAGTTCCAACCCCCATGCCATGGGCAGGGACACCTCGCTCTAAACCATATTACCTAAGGCCTCGTCCAAACTGGCCTTGAACGCTGCGAGGGATGGAGCATTCACAACCTCCCTGGGCAACCCATTCCAGTGCCTCACCACCCTAACAGGAAAGAATTTCCTCCTTATATCCAATCTAAACTTCCCCTGTTTAAGTTTTAACCCATTACCCCTTGTCCTATCACTACAGTCCCTAATGAAGAGTCCATCCCCAGCATCTTTATAGGCCCCCTTCAGATACTGGAATGCTGCTATGAGGTCTCCACGCAGCCTTCTCTTCTCCAGGCTGAACAGCCCCAACTTTCTCAGACTGTCTGCATATAGGAGGTGCTCCAGTCCCCTGATCATTCTTGTGGCCCTCCTCTGGACTTGTTCCAACAGATCCATGTCCTTTCTATGTTGAGGACACCAGAACTGCACACAATACTTCAAGTGAGGTCTCAGGAGAGCAGAATAAAGGGGCAGGATCACCTCCTTCGACCTGCTGGTTACGCTCCTTTTGATGCAGCCCAGGATACGGTTGGCTCTCTGGGCTGCAAGCGCATACTGCCAGCTAATGTTCATTTTCTCATCGACCAGCACCCCCAAGTCCTTCTCCGCAGGGCTGCTCTGAATCTCTTCTCTGCTCAGCCTGTGGCTGTGTCTGGGATTGCTCGGACCCAGGTGTGGGACCTTGCACTTGGAATGGTTAAAGTTCCTGATGTTGGCATCAGCCCATCTCACAAGTGTGTCAAGATCCCACTAGATGGCATTCCTTCCCTCCAGCGTATCAACTGAACCACACAGCTTGGTGTCATTGGCAAACGTGCTGAGGGTGCACTCAATCCCACTGTCCATGTCAGCGACGAAGACGTTAAACAAGACCGGTCCCAACACCGATCCCTGAGGGACACCACTCGTTACTGGTCTCCAGCCAGACATTGAGCCATTGGCCACAACTCTTTGTGTGCGGCCATCCAGCCAGTTCTCTATCCACCGAGTGGTTCATTCATCAAATTGATGTCTCTCCAATTTAGAGACAAGGATGTCGTGTGGGACAGTGTCGAACACTTTACACAAATCCAGATAGATGACATCAACTGCTCTATCCCTGCCCATCAGTTCTGTAGCCCTATCATAAAAGGCCACCAAATTGGTCAGGCATAATATCCCCTTAGTGAAGCCATGCTGGCTGTCACCAAGCACCTTGTTGATTTTCATGTGCCTTAGCATGCCTTCCAGGAGAATCTGCTCCAAGATTTTGCCAGGCACAGAGGTGAGACTGACTGGTCCGTAATTCCCCGGGTCATCCATTTTCCCCTTCTTGAAAATGGGGGTTATATTTCCCTTTTTCCAGTCATCGGGAACTTCACCTGACTGCCATGAGTTTTCAAATATGATGGCCAGTGTCTTAGCAACTTCATTTGCCAGCTCCTTCAGGACCCACGGATGGATTTCATCAGGACCCATGGACTTGTTCATGTTCAGATATTTAAGATGGTCTCAAACCAATTCCTCTCCTCTGGGGGGACCAAGGTCTTCATTCTCAACAGTCCCTGCATCTGCCTTCCAAGACTTGGGTGGTGCGGTCAGAGCCTTTGCTAGAGAAGACCGACGCAAAGAAGTCATTCAGAACCTCAGCCTTCTCCAAATCCTGTGTAACTAGTTCACCCAAGAGCTTCCTGAGGGGGGCTACATTATCCCTAGTCTGTTTTTTATTTGCTATGTACCTGTAGAATCCCTTCCGGTTATCCTTAATATCTCTAGCCAAGTTTAATTCTAACTGGGCCTTAGCTTTCCTAACCTGGTCCCTAGCTTCCCAGACAACATCCTTGTACTCTTCCCAGGCTGCCTGTCCTTGCTTCCACTTTCTATAAAACTCTTTTTTCATTTGCATTTTTCTCAGCAGCTCCTTATCCATCCAAGGAGGTCTCCTGGCCCTCCTGCTGCACTTCCTTCTGGTTGGGATGCAACACTCCTGAGCTTGGAGCAGGTAATCCTTGAAAACCAACCAAGAGTCTTGAGCCCCCCTGCCCTCTAGGGCAATATCCCATTGAACCTTACTAAACAGGTTCTTGAAGAGGCTGAAGTCTGCTCTCCTGAAGTCTAGGGCAGTGAGCTTGCTGCACACTCTTCTCACTGTCCTAAGGATCTCAAATTCAACCATCTCATGGTGGCTGCATCCAAGGCTGCCCTGCAGTGCCACATTTCCAACGAGCCCTTCCCTGTTGGTGAGCACAAGGTCAAGCATGGCACCTCTCCTTGTTAGTTCCTCTATTACTTGCAGAAGGAAGTTGTCTTCCACGCAATCGATGAACCTCCTGGATTGTTTGTGCTGGGCCGTACCGTCATTCCAACAGATGTCAGGGTGGTTGAAGTCACCCATGATAAAGAGGGCCTGTGAGTGTGAGGCTTTTCGTATCTGCCTGCAGATTGCTTTATCCGCAGATTCCTTATGATCAGGTGGTCTGTAACAGATCCCCACAGTAATGTCTCCCATCGCTGTTTTCCCTTTAACCCTGACCCACAAACTCTCTGTTAATTGCTCACAAGTCCCCAGAGAGAGTTCAATACTCTCCAGCCTATCCCTGACATAAAGGGCAACTCCCCTGTAACCTGTAACCTTCCATTCCAACACTCCAGTCGCAGGAGCCATCCCACCATGTTTCTGTGATGCTTATTACATCATACCTCCGTAGACGTGCACACATCTCTAATTCCTCTTGTTTGTTCCCCATGCTATGGGCATTTTTATAGAGGCATCTGAGCCGAGCTCCAAATGAAGCCGGCTCATTGGCTGGAGCAGCCAGAATATGTCTGCATTGGTCCAAGCATTTATTATAGGTGCTGGCAACTGACTGGGTGTGTTGGGATGGAATGATGCCCCCTCCCCCAACACATCTAGTTTAAAACCTCCTTGACCAGACTGGCAAGCCTCTTACCAAAACGGCTCAGACCAGCTCCAGCAGCCGCCAGTAGACCTGGCCTACTAAATTGAGTCCCATGTTTTAGACACCCAAACCCCTGACTATGGCACCAGCCTTCCAACCATTTATTAACCTGACCAATCCTCCTAGCCTTTTTAAGGTCCTCCCCCTGTATCCTGAAGAATTGATGAAAAGACTATCTGAGCTCTATAGTCCCTAACCCGCGCCCCCAGGGCTCTGTAGTCCCTTATGCTCTCCAGGCTACCGCTATCTATATCACTAGCACTCACATGGATCACTACTATTGGGTAATAGCCCGTGGGACTTACTAGAGCAGGCAGCCTCTCTGACACATCCCTGATGCGTGCCCCTGGTAGGCAACACACCTCCCTTGAGACTGGGTCAGGCCAACATATGGGTGCATCTGTGACTCACAAAGCAGAGTCCCCTACTACTCCAACCCGCTGCTTTTTCCTCACAGCAACAGTGCATCAGCATCAGTTCATGGTGCGAGTGTGTTTCCTCATGAGCCCCCGGCAGAACTGCAAAGCTGTTCTGGGTGGGGACAACAGGTTTAGGAGGAAGCCCCTGCTTTTAATTGTCCTCTTCCTCTTTTCTTTTTTCTTTTTTTTTTTTTTTTTTTTTTTTGTGTGTGTGTCTGTGTGGTTTTTTTTATTTCTTTTGTTACTATTTCCCAGCTTCCCGAGTTAACAGCCTCCTTCTTTCCTCTATGAGCTACAGTGCACGCTTGAGGCCCCAGCACAGTTTGGGCCTGGAGCTAGCAGTTCTGCTTCCTCTCAGCTACCCTGACATCTTGCAGCCTATTGACAGCGTCCCGCAGCTCAGCCCCTGCTGCAGGAGGACCTCCACCAGAGAGCCCAGAGTGCAGCCCTGCCTGTTGTGCACCCTCCCCTCACCAGACCAGTGCAGGCACTCTCTACACTCCGAGCTCTGCACTGCAGCCTCCCCTCTCATCGGCTCTGTCTGCGTGCCTACGCTGGCAGCCGTAGGGGCAGCCAGAGCAGAGCTCCCGGACCGGACCGGGCCGGGCCAGGGTCACTCGGTGACTGCTCACTAACCCCCGCGCAAACTGTCTCGACCCACCTAGTCGCCGCGCTCCCTGGGGCAGGTTTTTACCCAGTCAGGGCTGGTGCCGCCCCTCCTGGCTCCGCCCCCTGTGAGTCCCTGCTCGCGTCAGCTGAGCTGCCGGCTCCTGGGCAGGTCCTGTCGAGACTTGAGGCTCCCTGGGTGGCTCTCGCTGTTCTGAGTTGAGGCTCCCGGAGACTGAGCTTCCCCTTGCTCAGGTGTTAAAGGCATCCTCTCTCGAGCTGCTCACCTCAGCAATTGACCCAACTCACCTCAGCAAGTAACGCAAATAGATTGGACAAACCTGAGTCTATGGAATAGGGTAACCCACAGGTGCTGAAAGAGCTGGCTGATATCATTGCAGGGCTGTTCCCAATGTCTTTGAAAGATCATGGACACTGGTAGAAGTTCCTGATGATGGGAAAAAAAAAAAATAAAAAAAAAAAAATATTCATTTTGATTTTCAAGGGGGCAAGTAGGATCCAGGGAATTACAGGCTGGTCAGCCTCAGTTTTCTCTCTGTGGAGGTGGTGGAGCAAATAGTGTTGGAAACCACTATAAAAAAAAAAACAAAAACAAAAACAAAAACAAAAACAAAAACAAAAACAAAAAAAAAAAACCAAACAGTCAATGGCAAGAGAGTGATCAGGTGTAGCCAGATACATTTACAAGGGGGGAATCAAACCTGATCAACCTGATAGTCTTCTCTGATGATATGGTAGGTGGAGGGAGACCAGATGGTATTTATTTTGACATGTCTTCTTATACTGTTTAGCATCTTTGTAAATGATATGATGTTGATGGTTATACTGCCATTCAGAGGGATCTCCAAAGGCTGGAGAAATGAGCACACAGGAACCTCATGCATTTCAAAAAAGGGAAGTGGAAGGTTCTGCACGTGGGAAGGAATAATCCCGTGTACTAATGCAGGTTGGGAAATAACCAGATAAGAAACAACTCTGCAGAGAAAGCCCTGGTGGTTGTGGTAGCACCAAGCTGACCATAAGCCAGCAACATGCCCTTGCAGGAAAGGCCACAGTCTCCTGGACTGCATAAAGCAGCAGGTCAAGTGAGATGATCAGCACTGGTGTGATGCATTTGGATTTCTGTGCCCGGTGCTGGGCTACCCAGTACAAGAGAAACATGGGCTTAAAAAATAGTGAAGGATCACAGTGATAATTAGGGGACTGAAGCATCTGTCATACCAGGAGATGCTGACAGAGTTGGGACTATTCCGCCTGGAGTACTCTTGTGGGCTATCTTACCTGTATGTATATATATCTGACAGAACGGAGTAATGCCAGACTCTTAGTGGTATGCGGGGACAGGGCAAGAAGCAGCATACAATGAGCAAAGGTAGCAATATCTCAACTGTACCGTTCATCAACTATTCATTCTTCCCTGGTACTCCTCTTTTCAAAAATTTCATTACAGTAGTACAGAATGAAAGTAAATGAACTGTTTTTGACAAATCCACTCCTCATGGTTGTGTAAATTCTCCATGTCTGACAGGCATTTACAAAACGCTAAATATTTTACGATTTTTTTTTTTTTCTTGAACTGAATATATTCCGACTAGCTTATCATACTTACCCTTTCTTCCTTAGCTTTGCTCCTGTACACCTTTTTTTTTTTTTACATTATTTCAGGTCAGTGGCAATGATTAATAAAAGAGATATGATTTTGGGAAATGGATCTTTTGTGACACTTTCAAATTCCTTGATATCAAAGGATGTTCAGAACCTTCAAAACCCCAGGTTCTTTAGCTCAAGAGAAACACCTTCAGTAACTGCCTGGTTTTGAACATGTTATTTTTTACAGGGATGAGAAATTATTATTAGTAATGATATTAGTTGAAATATTCCCAGAGTAACATTTTACACCTACTGAAATGGAAGGACTTGTGCAAGTGTACAGAGTCAAAAAGTATGGCCTTAAGACAGTCCCAGAAATTTAAACTGAAGAATTTGATGTCTGAAATTAATTTTTTGTTGAAGAAAAAGAAGGTTTAATATCAACAGGACAGTCTGCATGTTATTGCTTACTTTATATAAAAAGAGCTTTTCCTAATATAGATAGGCAGAGACTGTTCTACAAAAACAAATATCTTGTTCAGGGAGAAGTCAAGTCTATACTGCATTAATTTCTTGTATGTTGCCTTATAAAGAAAGACACCTGGATATGTAGGTGCATTAACCCAGTCCTGAGCTCTTCATTGACATATTTTATTACTCTAGGGGAATCTCTTAAGATCTTTCATTTATTCCTCTATAGTGATATATTTTGTCTCTATGATGTTGTTATATTTTTTACTAAGGTGCTATATGGACATATAAAATAATTTTCACAAAACCTACAGGCTGAAAGGTTCACATAGACTAGCAGTTTCCTCCCTGAAACACTTAGTATGCTCTGTTTGCCTGTCTCTCTGCTTCTATCATTCTCTTACATACAAATCCAAAACCAAAACCATAGTTTTTTTAAAAAAACAGACTGGAATTGCAAAGAGAGCAGCTGGAATTCTTAGATATAGTAGGTTTTATTGAAATGGGATTTATAATTTTTTTCTGGGCTTTCTCTTTTTGTATTCTCCCACCCTTCCCCACCCCAAGTTTCTGCATAGACTTTCTCACTTATCTTGGTAGTGTTCAGTTCTCTCCATTGACTACATGAATAGCCTAAGCATTTGAGATAAAGGGATTGTTTCACTGATACCAGTCTCCATGTCTTTTGGTAATCCAAGTTCTAAACTGAGCTGCCAGATAAACAGGTTATACACTAAGTGACCTGTTCTGAGATTTTCCATAGCAATTTTCAGGGTAACAGCTGGCCATAGGAGAGCAGAACGTTTAGTAAGCCAAGCAGGGAGATAGAATGGGACCCTAGTAAAGACAGCAAGCAGCAGATCTTCCAGAGGTTACTGTCCTTACCCTTTCTTTCCTCCAAATGTTATAGAAGACTAGTGCCTCACTACTTCAGAGGACACAATTTTTTGTAAACACTTATAAGACATTTACTGTTTTAATTTATCCAAGAACCCTTTCTTCCCCAGCCCAACACATTCTGGACTGATTTCACACAGACTGATACAAGGTGAGGAATATTTTGCCCTACAACATTTGTGTTATTTTACAGTAAAGATAGACTTCTTGAGACAATGCATATTTTGGCTTGGGCACCATTAACAAATATGTTAACTCTATGTGACAACTGATTAATTTTGGTTTAAGGTTATGAATACAAAACAAAGAATGCTGATATGTAACGTGAATTTTAATGATGTCACAGCACTAGTAAAAGATGAGAAAGATAATTTAATTTGCTTTCTCTGAAAGGTCAGTTCTCTTGAGATGAAATTTTCCCTGAGGGTGTCAATGCCCCTCACTCCTTCTCTTTCTTGCTTTTTTTCTTTCTTTGGAAAGTGAACATTTATATTTAAACAGAATTGTATCTGGGCACTTTTTTTTTTTTTTTTTTTTTTTTTTTTGAGGGTTCTTTTTTCTTTTGGAAAAGCAGTGTCAAAGAATAATAAAAGAAAAAGAAAAAAGAATTGCAGATGTTTTATATTTCAAACTCAAACCCATAAATATTTAAACAATGTGCTTCTTGCTATTTCAGTTACTTATGTCTGTGTATGTTGCACCTGAGTAGATAAGCATTGCATGGAATCTGGAAGCACAGGTACAATAACTTTCTGGAATTCTTTTGCATTTGCATCTTGGAATGTGGCAGTGGGGAACAAATGATAACAGGAAATAGGATAATTCCTTTTTAAATTAGACTAGAAAGGTTTAATTTGGGAAGGTAGTTACCACCTCTGGCAAGTACTGAGCTCCTTCTGTTACTACCCAGGTTGTTTCTACATTATATAATTTTGTAGGAAACCCTTCAAACTTCAAAGCCTAGGGATCAAAATTACATCTTTTAGTTTTATGCTGATCAATATATCTGCTTAATTGTAAATTAATTTCTGGCTATTTTTCAGCCATTGTTTGAGTATTGTAATACTTTCTATCTGATAAAAATAATTTGTCAGCAGGCTATGAAGGACTGTCACTGGTGATTGGGTTCATTGTTTGTAAATAATTGTGGACCAGGAATATTTTTACTTAATGATTTGAATTGTCACTTCATTAAGATAATACAATTTAGCTTGGTTCTGCCTGGGGGCAGCTACATTCAGACTGTCCAGAGTTTTTTCCTTGTTTTATGTCTTTGGAGAAGTTGTAATGATGTTTAATTTATAAGAAGAGAGAGTATTCTAAATATAGTAGTAAAAAAAAAAAAAAAAAAAAGAACAAAACCAGCCAAACCCAAAATCAAAACAAAACCTTGAATCATCTGAATGCAAGCTGATTTAAACAAAGTTAAACAAGAAGCTAAGCTGATTTAAACAAAGTTAAGCAAGAAGCTAAACTGAGAATCATAACAAAGGATCTCGATTTCCAAAGGATATTTTCTGATGAATGAGGGGAAAGTAACTGGACTGAGGAGGTCAGGAAGTTGAATGAAGAACATCTCTGGAATTCATTCAAGCTATATGGTTTGAAAAAAGGGTGAATCTGTCTCCATAGTATAGAGGTTCAGGTGTGAGACAAATAACGACAGTAGCTAGAGGTGGACTGAAAAAATAAGGATGTGAATAACCATCTCAAGGGCTTTAAGATTAATTATGGAATGTAAAAGACAGGACTTGTAACAGAAAATGAACTGAAGCTGGCCCAAGTGTGGAGCAGGTCTATTGCAATGATCAAGATGGTAGAAAGCCTGTCATAGGAGAGGACATGAGAAAGCAAGGTTTATTTACCCAAGAGAAATGAAGACCTAGAAGGATATGATGGTTGTCTATAAATAAATGAAGGGAAAATTCACCAGGGAGAGACATAAGCTACTTAAGCTAACACCAGTGCTGGCATAATAATAAATAGAGAGGGTTGCCCATGAACAGATTTAAAGCAAAAAGAAAATGAAGATTATAAATAGCTATAGCAATGAGAATTCTGAAGAACCTTTTACTTAGGATGGTGGGGAAAAACAGCCCTTTTCAGTGAGGAAAACAGTCATTTTGTGTATATAATTATAGCGCATAGTGTCGATAGGGGCAGAAGACGTTTACTCAGGAGGTTGCTTCTCGTCTGCTTTCCCACATTGTTAAAATGGAGGGTAATGACAACTGAATAAGCAGAGGTTGTGTGTAAAACATAGCACTTGGTCATGTAAACAGCACCATTTGTATAAATTAATAATTTAATTATAGCATCCTAAATTCTGGATTATTTTTTTTTATTTAGTCATGCCTGACTTTCAACAGAATAAAGTGCATACTTTCAGATTACTTCTTTGTGTGAATTTAAGATTGAGGTAATCTGTTTAGCTCACGTGAGTTTATAACATCGAGAGTAATTGTTATCTAAGTCATGGTTGTGCTAACAGTAATAACAGCAATTACTCTTTAAAAAGAATCTGAGCATTGAGCATGCCTTTAGATTTTTCTGATTTTTTTTTTTTTTCTTTAAGATCAGTATTTAAATGAAGCCTGTTAGGGTTTGATTTAATCATCTATTTAGGGAAAAGAGACAGCTACATCTGGTCCTGTTTAGAGGAAGTGGGGTTTTATGTATGGTTAGCTCTTCTTTTTTTTTTTTCCTCACTAGGCTTACACTGTAAGCCAAACTCAACTGTCTGACATGTCAAGATCTGCAGCTCACACCTTAAGTCGCTGTCAATTTTGCCTTTCTAGAACTCTAATGACTTGAGCGTGTGCAAATACGCAATTGCTGCCTGCATGTTACAGCTGTTGAGTGGGTATACAGAACCAGCAATCACTCTAATTTTCTTTCCTTCTTTCATTCCCTTTCTTTCATTCATCCTCAGCCTAACACTTGCATACGCTTCTCCCTGATCTATCTTAATTCTTCCCTAGTTAAAGTAAGATAGTATAGTTTGGAGAATTGCAGAATTCATCCAACAGAAACAAAAGTTGGCAAAAAACTTTGGATAAACAGGAACAATTGCAGTCTTGGTGCTTTTATCCTCTATGCATGAGCTTAATACTCTGACAGTATTAAGACATCAGATTTTTTTTTCTTATTTCTAGCAAAAATTCTTGGATTTGTGGCTCAAATCGGTGATATATAAAGTGGGATTTAGTGCACCCTTAACGTCACTTGTATCCTGGGCTGCATAATAAGAAGCATGAGCTTTAGGTCAAGGGAGGTGATTGTCCCCCTATACTCTGTTCTCATGAGACCCCACCTGGATGGCATATTGGGTTTAGTTCAGGCATTGTGCATAAAAGCAAGATATCACTGGCAGTGTTCAGGGACAGGGCAACACAGTAAAGTGTGAGGTGTCCCTGCCCATGGCAGGGGGTTGGAACTGAATGATCTTGAGGTCCTTTCCAACCTAAAGCATTTAAAAAAAAAAAAATAGTAAAAAAAAAATCATATTTTGCATGCTATGGGTGGAAAAGGGTAGCAAAAGTAAGGAAACAATATCTGATACTGCTTTGTCCAGTCTTTTTTCAATTTTCTGCCTGTTTTGCTGTAGAGAATTAGTGGTAAGGAAGGCTCAGAGTTGCCATTCAGTTGGAGAGGGAATTTTAACAAACATGACAGGAAAAGAAGAGGACAGGTTGGATTAATGAAAAGGTGATGTGCTGAAGAGCATTTGACTCCTTTATAATTTTTCTGTACATATACTCTTACATACCCTTTTAAATATATTACTTTTCCTTCCAAACTCATTTCACAAACTCAGTCTCTTCATGGTAGATTAGAAACTCTGGATCAGTGGATTTAGTCTGGTGAGGAAAAACTCAGATTAGTTGCACCATGTCTGATAATAAGTACAGAAAGCTTTAATGACAATGTGTCTTCAAATCCTGTACTTCTAAAGTAGCAATGACAGCCTTGCTCCATCATTCATGATATGAAGTATTTTATGATTTTCACTTCCATTAGTCTGCCTCCTCCCTCCTCATGCTTTTTTCCCGGTGCTTGTGTTTCTTAAAATGGCCTTGCAATAGTTTTGGATGTGTCAGTCTCAGGTTCCAGGTATCAGCAGACTTAAGGCGTCTGAATAGCAGGAGGTAATGGTCCTTAATTTACAGACCAAGGTTAACCAAGACACATACAGTTTTGAAGATTATAGGTCTACAGGGTTTTGTAAGAAGATCTGCAGCACTGCTGCTCTCCTCCATAACCAAGGGGCTGGACATCAAGTAAGACCTTGAATTTACATCTGCCCATTAAAAGGCCTGCAAACCAATGAAGGAAAATAAGTAGCCTGCATGTTCTCAGGAACAGGTTTTAGATAGCTTTTTGTTTTGGGGTTGGGTTTTTTTTTTTTGGTTGTTTTTCTAATTTGAAGAAATAGGAGAAAAGCTGTGTGGTTTTCAACTATGGCGTGTCTTTGCTTTGCAGTGGAATATGTGAAAAGATATACTAAGTTTTCACTCATGGATGGAGAGCTATAAATGGTCAACTGACACTATGTTTATTCTAGCAGATTAATATACCCAAAATCCCTTTTCTGGCACAGAAGCCAACTGGCAAAACAGCTAGTGTCTCTATAATTTAATATCTTTGTGTGCATAAGGGCTATAAGGACTAGAGTTACGAGCAACCCACTAGTTTTCATCCAGTTTGGTGGTTCAACCAGAAAACCAAGACAACGAGTTACTGACTTTCTGTCATAGAATTGTAGAATCATGATATGACTAGCATTGGAAAGGGCCTTGAGATCATTAGTTCCAACCCCCCTGCAATGGGCAGGGATGCCTCACACTAGATCAGGTTCCTCATGGCTCTGTTGAACCTGGCCTTGAACACCGCCAGGGATATTCACAGGTTTCTTGGGCAACCTATTCCAGTGCTTTACCACCCTCACAGTAGAGAACTTCTTCCTTATATCTAACCTGAGCTTCCTCTATTTAAGTTTGAAACCATCACCCTTTGTCCTATCACCGCAGTTCCTTATGAAAAGTCTTCCTCCAGTATCCTTTTAATTTCTTATAGGTGTGTTTCTTCTGTTGTTTTTTGGTCTTGAGGTTGGGTTTTCATTTTGGTTTGTTTGGTTTTGCTTTTTTTTTTTTTTTGGTTGGGTTGTTTGGGTTTTGGGGGGGGGGTTTGGGGTGGTTTTTTTTTTTTGAAAATGGGAAAGGAAAGGAGATTGGTCTTGCAGCTCAAATCACAAACTCCTGTCTTTAACTCCAATGTCACATAAATCTCATTCCAAACTAGTTTATTTTCCTCAATTTATAAATGCTAATCTAAAATGCTAAAATATGGATCATAGTTGCCTTAAGCTTCTGCTTTATTCAGTAGCATAAGACAAGTAATTCCAGGGGACAGTTTAGAGCACAGGCTTCCAAAAAAACAGCTCTGATGACTCTAGGCCTGAAGTTCACCAGTACCTCCTGTCTGGAAAATTATGGAAGTCCTCTTTTCTTTTTATCAGCATTTGCACAAACAGTGTAGAAACTTTAAAATATAAAACAGTCATACAACTTAGATATTGTCATTTAAATTAGTTACCCTTTGTTCCTATTAAAGGCATTGAAAGCAAACAAGCATTTATATACCACACCCATCCTTAAAAAGATGCTTAAATGAATCAGTTGTACAGCAAACTAGAAGGGTCAATCTCTTTTCTGTCTCTGCTAGCTATACAGTTTACTCAACTAGATTATGTTATGCATTAACTTTGTAGATACAAAAAGGTAGGTGAGTAACTCTGGTGTTGAATGTCTCCTGTACACAGGAAGAGGAAAATTGGAGAGCTGCAGGTCATCTGGGACTTGACTTGATCCGTGTTGACCAGAAGCATGGGGCAACTGAATGCCAGATAGAGCAACAAGCAAGTTTGTGTCCACTATAGGGATGGTAGGTCACATCTGGTCTGTGCCAAGGCACATGTCCTTATTTAGAAATAAATAAGTTTGAAGAGAACTTTATGCTTGCTCTTAACAGAACTTGAAATGAGAGATTGATAACTGAAGTTTGGTTTTAGCCTTGGTGATGAAATGCTTTTAAAATCCAGCCCTTGCAGTCTCAACCAAAGCTGCTATGTAGGTTTCCTGCCTGTAACCTTGTAATTGTATTATCAAATGTTTATGAAACAAGATAATAGTTCTGTCGGCACAGTTCTGCTGACAACACAAATGATATCTATCCTCTCTTTGAATAACTCTGTCATTTTGGGTTTTAGACCAGTAAGAGTAATAAGTGAGAAAGACTGCAGCTTTTTACAATACTATAATCTTGCTGGGATAACTGCCTTTAATTGGCTCCGCAGATTCATTTATAGATGTAATATAGCTGCAACCTTGGAGATTTCTGGACACACTGTTAATAAACCTTGAAATATAAATATTTTACAAGGTTTCAGAAATAACTCACAAATATTTTTGCACAATGAGTAGCTCTGTGAGGTACGTGTTACGACCACATTGTAATGACTGACTACTCAACGTTGAAGACTATAGACTACTATTTTTTCCTATTTTCAGAGTTAAGTCAGGTGGTGGAGATCACAGCTTTGGTGTTGTGAATATGAGAGTCAACACACACTGATGTTCTGTGATTGGAAATATTGCCTACAGCATTGCAGAAGGATGACGTTCTGTCTACTTGCATAACAGTAAACTTGTTTCTGTCAGGAAACAGAGGAAAGGGGAAGGGAAAGGGAAAAGGAAAGGGAAAAGGAAAAGGAAAGTGAAAAGGAAAGGGGAAGGGAAATAGGAAATGGAAAGGAAAGGGGAAGGGAAGGGAAGGGAAGGGAAGGGAAGGGAAGGGACGGGAAGGGACGGGAAGGGAAGGGAAGGGAAGGGAAGGGAAGGGAAGGGAAGGGAAGGGAAGGGAAGGGAAGGGAAGGGAAGGGAGAGGAAGGGAAAGGAAGGGAAGGGAAGGGAAGGGAAAGGAAGGGAAGGGAGAGGAAGGGAAAGGAAGGGAAGGGAGAGGAAGGGAAAGGAAGGGAAGGGAGAGGAAGAGAGAGAGGGAGAGGGAGAGGGAGAGGGAGAGGGAGAGGGAGAGGGAGAGGGAGAGGGAGAGGGAGAGGGAGAGGGAGAGGGAGAGGGAGAGGGAGAGGAGAGGGGAGGGGATGGGAGGAGAGGACGAGAGGAGAGGAGCGGAGAGGGGAAAGGGAAGGGAGTGGAAGGGTAAATTTAAAGTTCATGAGGTTTTAACCAAAAATTTAGCAAATGTGCTTCATAGCAGCCTAGTATTTTTCTTTTGGCGCCTTGTTTAATATCTAAATCATCTGATGAAAAGTATTAGAATGTTGTTTTCTTCCTTGTGTGTGTGTGTGTGTGTGTGTGTGTGTGTGTGTCTTCCTTCGATTCCTCTCCCCTACCGTGTACTTACCCATTTTGCTTCATGCCTCATTAGGGCACCGAGTCTAAACAGCCAGCTGGATGTGCCTGGCCTGTGTATAAGCATCCCTGCATCATTGTTCTGATCACTAACGCTGCTCCCTCTCTCCCCTTTGAAGCTGCTCCAAAGGAACTTTATCCCTCTGTTCCAGCTGCCATTTCATTAAGCCCTTGCTTCACAGGATTTTCCACAACCATTAACACATCAGAGCAAGGATGTAGCCATTAAAATAATGCAGGAAAAAATAATAATAAAGATGGGAGAGCAGTTCTGAAGTCAAAATTGAAAAGGAGTACAAGGTTATTTAAAAAATAAAAGGCCAGGTATAACCAATTTCCCACTGTCCGTTCTCTCCCTCCACACTTTTTTCCTTCCTTCCTTCCTTCCTTCCTTCCTTCCTTCCTTCCTTCCTTCCTTCCTTCCTTCCTTCCTTCCTTCCTATCTTCCTTCCTTCCTTCCTTCCTTCCTTCCTTCCTTCCTTCCTTCCTTCCTCCCTCCCTCCCTCCGTCCCTCCTTCCCTCCCTTCCCAAATTATCTTACCCTGAATAATACTGTCAAAATTGCGCCCAAATATCACTACTAATTCTTGCCACCTTCAGCATGTGTCAGCACCAGAATTCCTCATTAATCATTAGAAAACATAGGTGTTTGTGAAGTGCAAGTCAGTCCATATAAAATCTGAATTGAATATGGAAGGTACCTCTAGCAGTCCTGCCTAGCTCCAGACTTAGGCTCCTCAATTACTTGCCTAAATTTATCTTGGAATAATCTAGACCAGAGCAGATCCTGCAAGGTCACACAGCAGGTTTATGACAGAACTGGGATTGAGATCACAGGGGTCCTAGTCCCAGGCAAATGCTATTGCAAGATAGTCTTTCCTCAAATAATTAATTCTCATTTTGAAGGTTTCTGCTGAGGTACTGGGACACAGATACTATTTGTCCAGTGTAGCATAAAAATACAAGAAAAAAGTTACGACTATGCTTATGGATCTTTTTCTTCTTACATTATTTCAATTTAAGCTCCTTTGGATATTTTATTCCTACATACATGTGTGTGTACACTTACATGTGAATATACATCTGTATATGTTTCCACATAGATGTGTGTGAAGCAGCTCTATTTGACTTGCAATGCTGCATTTACAATTTATTTTGATTTTATAAGACTTATTTTTGCTCAGTAATGGTGAAATTTTTTTTTGTCTTTTTTTTTACTCTCCTTTTTCTTTTCCCTTTTTTTTTTTTTTTTTTTTTTTTTTTACAGCGGCACATCTGCCCTATGGGTGAATTTATTTCCTCAATCTCATGGTGCAGTATTGCATTTCAGTTGTCACTTTTGATTTATCGTTACTTTAAACATTAAATCTTCCTTTGCATTTTTATTGGTTTCATTAAAAACATTCTGCTCGTCTTTTCATTTATAACCTATATCAAGGGAAAAAAAAAAAAGGAACAAAAAACCCATTGCAGCTTCTGCCTCTCTGTTTTCCCCTCCTCTGTCATATTCAGGATGTTTCCTTTCAATTTCACCTGTTCTTCCAGGTGATAAAGTCAAACCAATCCACTAGCCACATGTGAATAAAATATATAAATTTGAAACTTAGATCTTTTGTTACAAACAGAGTTTTGTAAAAACATTTATTAAATCTAATAACTTTTGTGTTTAATGAGGCACAGAGCATATGTCAGAAGTATGGTGTCCAAAAGGCAGAAGCACTGAATAGTTTATCTGGCAAATGTGTTACACAAGGTTTGACCCTTAAATTGAGCACTGGGAGAGATAAATAGGGTAATCAAAAGCACTCCCTTACAGTCACATGAACTTGGAGCCATCTGGTCAAGGCAAAAATAAATCAGTAATGCAACTGGAAATTATCTGTAAAGACCTTTGGGGATTGGTTGAATCATTACTACACTCTCTTTCATATCAGAGAATAGAAAGTAAAGAAAAAGAAAACAAACACAAACACATAAAAAAAAACCCAACAAGAAGAAAAAAAATCCACCCAAAAACCAACCAAAAAACCCAGAAAACAGGAACGAAAAGCTGTTTGTAAAGATGATGATAATGACCGTAATTAACTCAAATCCAAGAAACAAACATGGGCTCTGTTTCATTTCCCTCTTCCCCCTCCGCCCCCCCCCCCCCCCTTTCTTTTTTCTTTAAGCTGGAAGAAAAGGTTTTGATTCAACAAAACGATCCACAATTTCAACAAAACATTTTTATTCTTATATTTTGCTTTTTATAGTTATTTAACAAAGATAAGTTCAATGGAGAAAACTTTTCTTAAGTAAATAGATTTCTATGGATTTCTATGTTCAAATGCATGCTGAATTAAGCTCTGTAAATCTGGTTGTTGACAGTGAGGTTTAAAAAGAAACAAACAAACAAACATAAAATGCCATCCTTTTTTTTTTTCCTTTTATCCATATTTTTTTTCCCTTTCCACATCTGTACTTAGAAATACACAGTGCCCCATATAAGGAGCAGCATTCACACACATCCTTATTCAGATTGGAAAATGTGTGTAGACAACCAAGAAACCTCATTGGTTTTCCTTTGAATGAAAACCTGAAGAAAAGACATCAGGGGCGTCTAGTCAGTCGGAATGTTTGCAGAAATGAAGTGAAAGCTTTTGTGACTGTCCTTGAAGCCATACCTTCATTGACTTACAGATAGCAGAATTTTAATCAGGTGACTGATTTTTGCATTCCATCGCTGTCAACGTTTGGAGATATCAGCCATTCCAAACTTGGTGTCAGATTCTAAACTTTCAGGGTTTTGTATCCTTTAGCTTTTGAGCA